>NW_028289173.1:3327500-3507500 GCF_059628265.1 Tinamus guttatus
CTGCCAGCGCCTACCTGAAGTGACAGCCATCTTCGAGCGCCAGCACCCGAACTGACTGCTCTTTCATCATCCCTGTTAGAGAAGGAACATTTTCGACAAGGTGTTGGGTTTTTCCCCCTCTCTTCTTTATTCTTTCCCCGCCCCCCCCACCCTTCACCTCTTAGTTAGAGCACCTGATCAAAAAATTATTTCTGACAAAGATTTCCTGCTCCAAATTAAATGAGCTCAAGGAGACGGAGCATTTCCATGCGGAAAGCGAGTGAGACGTTGATGTTGGAAGTTAATGAATCTGGTAGCAGAGAGAACATTATTGAGGCTGGATAATATGATCTAACAGCTTTCCTTCTTCTTATCCTCCCTGTAAAGAATGTATGGAAGTCAGTTATGTGGCATGATTCTAACATCTGTCCTACCCCATAATGGTAATTTGTATAAGTAATGGAAACAGGTTAAATACTTCCATTCTAATGTTGCCAGCAGGGATGAAAATGAACATTTCAATGAAATAATCTCGACAGAGCAGGGAGAGGAGGGGTGGATGGACTGATTCATCTCCAGCTCTCTTTGGTGATCCGAACACTAATGAGAATGCTTGAATGTATAGTTTATCAGATAGGAGAGGAAGAGCAAGTAAATTTCTCAGATTAGAATCACTGTGAAAATACACCCGCATGCAAGCTGCTTCATTCTCCAGTTGCCAGCGTTGGCTAATAATTTGCAGCATTCATTTTAAGGGGATGGGGGAGAGAAGAGGAGGCGGTGAAGAATCTTTTTGTTGGGTTTTAATGGGATGCCTTTAAGGGTTATCATTCAACCTGCTCAAAGCACAGAGGTTGCTCTTGCTACAGTGCCTTATCTACTTTCTAGACCCATTGCATTGGAATTAGAGGGTAGGCAGCGCAAGTATTTTGCCCCCCTATTTTGCTGCAATTATAAATGAAAGACACAAACCACTGTAGTAGGTTATGTGGTTGTCTGATAGTCCCTGCTACTCCTCAGCCACTGCCATAACTAAGACGTATTTTTCTGCTATTGTGACACTGTAATACAGACGCAGGCACAAACACACAGAGATTTGTAGCATGTGTGTCATAATTTTTGTGAACATTTGTATATATTAATGTAGAAAATTCTCGAGTTCTCCAGGAGGCATGTTAACCTCTCACAACATGAGATTTTGGATTCTCTTGTGTAAAACTGTCATGGCAGTGTGTTCTGCAAACATACATGGAAATGGAAAAATTTCCCTCCACCTCGTTTTCTTTTTATTTCGTGTGTGTGTGTGGTGAAAGAGATACGTGCCTGTATGTCGTCTTGTCTGCCCGTACATTTTTGCCCAAGGTGTGAAGCACGTTCCTGTACGCATGCAGTGGAAGTCAGCGGCAGCCTAGGGCGCAGTTAGTGCCAAGTGGCAGCGCGGGCTGTGAAACTTCTGCAGCTGCTCTCTCCTGTGGGCTGGGTAGAGAGCAGAGGCTGTGGAAGTGCATCCGTGGTAGAAAGCAGAACTGTCAGTGCTCACAGTGTTATCTGCTCCTAGAGTAGGCCCTGGTTTAGCAAAGAATTTTAGGTTAAAACCTGTCCTGATTTGTTGAGCATGTTAAAACATATCTTGGTCTCATTAATTTCAGCATTTAATTGCTTTACTGGATTGTGATCTTCAATGCTTACATGTTTGTTGCAAATAAAATTATTTGGAGGATTTAAAATCAGGTCTTGAAATAGGTTGCTACATTTTATTTTGCAGACTATCATTACTTTTTGTCCTTTTAAAAATAACACATTCAATGCCACATCACTTTTTTTTTTAATGGAAAAGAATACCTCTGCAGAGACAGCACCAGTCACAGCTTAAGAAAAGATCTTATGTGAGAATATTTGTATTTTTAACCACATCCTACCCTTTGGTTCTCTATTTTTTTTTTTTTCGAACAATGGATGTATATTTATAGTGTAAATATCCTCACTGAAGCAAACACAATGTGCAGTACTACTCACATGTACAATATATAGCGCCTCATGTCCACTTGCATTAGAATGCACAGCTTTTAACGCTGTTCAGAGATGACAGTATATCTGTGGGGAAACACTGACATCCAGAAGGCACATTTTATAGGCAAAAAATATTAGCAAGGTTTAAAAAGAAGAAAAGAAATACAAACTGCCCCCCTAATTTTAGTTATGTCTGCAGTTTGAAGCTTTTTCCCTTTTTCCGGTGTGTGTTTGCCTGAGTCTCTGCATATACGTGTGAGAAGAAAAAGAGGCTGATGTTACATTCTGTAATTTCTCCTGTTTTAGATATGGTTTGTGTTGCAGGGGGTCACTGCTTGTACATGCTCTTGGTATTTCCGTGTGGGTTCAGGACACGTGTAAACCAGCAGAGTCTTGGCAGACGCGGGAATTTCTGGAGAAGATTGCTGAGGTTTTTTGGTCATGGAAGGCTACGCTGTATGAAGGCTGCCTATTGATCTACCTGTTATAGTTTAAGGGAATAATCTGAATCCCTCTCTCTTTTACTTGGTGGAGAATAACACTGCTTGTCTCGGCAAGTAATTAGAACGTTTTTGCTGTATTGAGTGTTCTAAAGCCTACTTATCTGTCAAATTTCTGTGGAGAGAATTTGAGTAAAACATATATGTTTTTAAGAGTTAATATTCTTCATTTACTATGCTTCTGTGTTATCTCTAACAGAAACCCTTTTCGTTTAGAGAATTGCACTGACCTTGCAAAATACCATATGTTGATTGTGTTAATATTTGTCTTACAAGCATTAGTAGTATTGAATGGAAAGGTATCGTGTGTATCCTATGGTAACTAGAAGAGTTAGTCAAAATCCCTTTGATTTCAGTGGTAGAGAATAAGCATTTCACATAATTTATTCCCTTTTTGGTTAACAAGCATTATTTTTGTGCCTGTATATATTTTTTAGGTAACAACTGTATGGGCATGTGGGTGTGTATCAGGTTTTATCAGAATCTCTCTCAAATTCTGAAATCACAGAAAGCCAGAGTCCCGGCTGATCGTATGCATTTCACTCTTACACTGCAGCGTGCGTTGGTGAAAGAGCAAACTCAGCCTCGTAGTAGTCTCAGCAAAACCGAAGACTAGGGAAGGAAGTGAAAGGTGGAGATTTCACCCTGACAGGGTTTCTTTGCTTAAACAGTTTAGCACTGGCTTTCCACGCAATTTCAGTCTTTCTTGTGTGATTTAACTCCGTTTATTTTTATGGAAGAGAAACCTCTCTACCAAGTGCAAAAGTGCAAGACGGATAGATTAATACAGCAGGTCGTCCTAAATGCAGAGAGGAAAAAAAAATGTGTCAGGGGCTCAGCTGGAATTTCTACATTGGGAGATACTTAGATGCTTACATGTAACAGTTAACAAAATATGCATCTTTGTGATTTAGAAAGAAGTAATGAAGATATTCACATGGATTCTTTTAGAATACTGTATTAACTTAGAATACTGTATTCACCTTAAGACAGTTTTGTGCACTTGGTTATTAAAAATACTGGGATATGAAAGTGAGTGAAAATGGGTGCAGTTCCACTGAGGCTAGTCGGGGGATAGCTCTTCCTGAAAGAGCTAAAACGTGTGATCCCTCACTTTTCAGCTCCTGCTTGGTAACTGCTGGTCACTTCTAACTTTATTTTTTATTTATTTTATTTTTCTAATAAAAATGCCAGATGGTAACCATCCATTTCTGTCCATTTTAGGCCTTAGAGTTTTTTATTTAGAAGTCATATTCTGTAATTGTCTGTTATCTGCCTTTCTGAAGCTTAAATATTTCTTTCTCTTGCTGTTACAAATGACTGGAAACAGGTGTGTTTAATGAGAGAGCTAAGAGATGCTGCACAGTGGCTGTGGTAGGGAATTCTGCCTGCACTTGCAGAATTTAGCATTGCAGAGGTACCAGAACTGTCGTGTTCAAACGCACTGACAGTATTGCGACACCGGCAGTATTGCAACCCTACGAAGCTGACTGACTTCTTAGTTCTTTTATTATTTCTCTATTTTATTCTTTATTTTACCCGCTCAATGACTTTTTAAAGAATATATTTTCTGTTTTTATGATTCTTTTTTTCGGTAGTCTACTTGGCCTTCGGCTCCAAGATGTATTTTTTTTTTCTGGTGAATTCTATTATGTTTGGTCTTCTCCTTGTGAGTCCTTTTAAACACACTTGAAAACACCTGAAGCTGAGAGTCTCTGTAAGGAATTGTGCCCTGCTTAACAATATTTTTTATAACTAAAGCCAAAATTATTTTCTGAAAAAAAAGAAAAGATGCGTACAGCGCAGATGAAGGATACAGTGGGCATTGTAAGGTACAGCATTACTTAATGCTAGAATAGCTGCTTTTCGGTTTTATCTTAAAATATCAGACTGAAGTAGTTTGGGACTGTACTAGGGCTGTTGTACAAAGGTGGATACAGAATACAATACTGGCCCTAATACTGCTATTTTTCTAAGACAATTCTGAAGATGTTTAAGGGAGTGTACAGTATTACAGTGAGAGAAGGTTCTGTTTTTCAGAAAAGAAGTTTCAGAGTACATCAGCAACTGCTTGTGAAAAGAAGCTCAGTTTGAACTTATTCCCTCCACCCCCAATCCCACAAAACCTCAGCTTTGTTGATGTGATAATACATACTTTCTTTCTGCAGGAGCAGAAATGCCCCTTTTTTTCTGGCCTGCTTTCAGTATTGCACCCTGCAAGGATAGGGCTGACTTTTCAGCATGGCTTTCTGCACAATTCATCTGACATGGGATTTTTTTTTCTTCTATCTCTGAAAACTATTCACAGTTCATGTTTGTTTTCCACCTTGACTTGTCTACATTCCATTATCACAGTGATTTTTTTAAAGTGTCTTTTGTAAAACTGGAGGTAAATGTGTACAAGTGTGTTTTCTGCTGTGCAATGGACGTGTACATTTATCACTCAGGTACATGTAAGCCACTTCTGTGAATTGGGCCCTTGGAGTAAATGCGTTTTGATGTAATGGCCATCTGTTCATGAATATCACATTTGCTAGTTTAAAAAATAGTTTATAAACACATAATTTGGTAAGATTATATAGTTTCACCAGGTGGCAATACAATAGCGAACTTTGATATTTACTCTAAGCCAATAATTAAGTTGGGAGCGAGGTCTCAAGTTTTATGTTTGTTGCTTTTAAAAATTCATCTGTAACACTTACTTCTAGCTGTTGGCCACTCTTGTCAAAATGGTTAATATAGCACCCCCATCATATTGTAACAGGAGGCAAAATGTATGTCCCAGCCATTTAGGAAAACGCCATAGCCTCACGTCCCTTTTCACCATATAGACATGAGAACCGTTCTGCCCTCAGACACCCCCAGTACGAACCACCGGGGTCCCTGGAGCGGCTGACCTGACGCTTTGCCCAGGGTGGCTCCGCTGGAGTCAGGTGTCAGTGACATGGAAATGCCCCAGCGGCTGTAGCCAAATGCCTTGACTGCAAGATAGAGGAGATGGAGCGGGTCCAGACGGGGCTGTGAAGGGCTGGATCTGCGGGGCGCAGGCTGGCGGTGCGCAGCGCACGCACACAGCGCAGCAAACACCATGCAAGCTGTGTTATAGATTCTTTGTCTGACTTTGGTCTGAACACTGTGGTATCTGCCGTGGTCCTGGCACATGTTTTACTGCTGAAGTCAAAGTGTGTTCTTAGATAGCCCTGACATCAAATCATAGCCGGGACAGAGTATGTTGATTTATAGGTGGGGAGCACGAGTGATGGCGAGTTTGGTTTCTGGATATATCTTTGAAATTTGGCTTTTATTACAAAAGACAGTGACGATGTAAAATGAGCATGTTCAGTAACTTTGCCTTCTTTTTTTTTTCCTTCCTGTATTTTAGCATATGTTCCTGAGGAGGAATTGAAAGCAGCAGAAATAGATGAAGACAGTGTGGAAGATGATGGGCTGTCTCTGGACATCCAGAAGAATGAGTATTTGTGCAATGAAGAAGCGGAGATCAAAGAGGCTCAAAGCTACCAGAACTCCCCAGTCAGCACTGCAACTAATCAGGATGCAGGCTATGGTTCGCCGTTTAGTGAAAGCAGCGATCAGCTGGCCCATTTCAAAAGCACTTCCTCTAAAGAAGAGAAAGAGGATCCTCAGTGCACAGACAATGTTTCCTATCCACAGGACAGCTTGGCACAAATAAAAGCTGTGTATGCAAATTTGCTTTCAGAGACTTGCTGGTCCAGTTTAGCTTTGGACTTAAATAAATCCAATCCAACCACCAGCAACAATGGAATCAGCCAGAACGAAACCACCACCAACAGCGACACCAATGCCAATGCCCAGAGCACTACTACCACCAGTACCAACACCAGTACCAGTACGACTACGAGTAACTCAAGTAGCAGTAACAGCAACAGCAACAGTAACAGTGGTGGCTCAGGTTATGACTGGCACCAGGCTGCATTAGCTAAAACTTTGCAGCAGACTTCATCATACGGACTTCTCCCGGAGCCCAGCCTGTTCAGCACGGTGCAGCTCTACCGGCAAAACAATAAACTCTACGGGTCGGTGTTCACCGGCGCCAGCAAGTTCCGCTGCAAAGACTGCAGCGCGGCCTACGACACGCTGGTGGAGCTAACAGTGCACATGAACGAAACGGGGCATTACCGGGATGACAACAGAGATAAAGAAGCTGATAAGACCAAACGGTGGTCAAAGCCTAGAAAACGATCACTTATGGAAATGGAAGGCAAAGAGGATGCCCAAAAAGTGCTGAAGTGCATGTACTGTGGGCATTCATTTGAGTCTTTGCAAGACCTCAGCGTCCACATGATAAAAACAAAGCATTACCAGAAAGTGCCTCTGAAGGAGCCAGTACCAGCCATCACTAAATTGGTCCCTTCTACCAAAAAGCGAGCACTTCAGGACTTAGCTTCACCATGTTCACCCGAGCCAACAGGGATCGCTGCAGAAGCATCACTGGGTGAATCTGCAAAGGATCAGAAGACTGCCAACCCCTACGTGACGCCAAACAACCGCTATGGCTATCAAAATGGTGCTAGCTACACTTGGCAGTTTGAGGCACGCAAAGCCCAGATACTGAAGTGTATGGAGTGTGGCAGTTCCCACGACACTTTGCAGCAGCTTACTGCTCACATGATGGTCACTGGTCATTTCTTGAAGGTCACCAATTCTGCTTCTAAAAAAGGCAAACAACTGGTGTTGGACCCTGTGGTGGAGGAAAAGATACAGTCTATACCTCTCCCACCCACCACGCACACAAGACTACCAGCCTCCAACATTAAAAAACAACCCGATTCTCCAGTGGGTTCCACAAACTCAGAGGAGAAGAAGGACCCAGAAAAGGAAAAGGTGGTAGTTGGCGATACAGAGAAAAAGATTAAAGAAGAGAATGAGGACTGTACAGAAAAATTCGAGCCAACAACTTTGTATCAGTACCTCAGAGAGGAGGATCTAGATGATAGTCCTAAAGGCGGAATAGACATATTGAAATCCCTTGAGAACACAGTGACGACGGCTATCAGCAAAGCCCAGAATGGGGCACCCTCCTGGGGAGGCTATCCCAGTATTCATGCAGCGTACCAGCTCCCGGGAACAGTCAAACCCCTCCAGGCCGCGGTGCAGAGCGTTCAGATGCAGCCATCTTACGCCAGCAGTGTAAAATCGCTGTCTTCAGAACACAACGCGCTCATCCACTCCCCGGGCAGCCTCACGCCTCCACCTCACAAGAGCAACGTGTCCGCTATGGAAGAACTGGTGGAGAAAGTTACAGGTAAAATCAGTGTAAAGAAGGAAGAAAAGCCTTTGGAGAAAGAGAAGAGTTCTCCAGTCAAATCCATGTCACCCGCTGCTAAGGAAAACAAAGACTTCCCCAAATCAGAGGAGATAAGTAACAAACAGCAGCAGAAAAAGAACTCTGAAACAGAGGTTCAGAAGGTCAAGAAAGATAGTCCAGCAGAAGCACATACACCAAATGGTACAGAGCCACTCAAAGCAAAAGTTGCAAATGGCTGTAACAACTTAGGAATCATCACGGATCATTCACCTGAGCCATCCTTCATTAATCCACTGAGTGCTTTACAGTCCATTATGAATACCCACTTAGGCAAAATTTCTAAGCCAGTAAGCCCGTCTCTGGACCCCTTGGCCATGCTGTACAAAATCAGCAACAGTATGTTGGACAAGCCCATTTACCCAACCACTCCAGTCAAGCAGGCTGATCCTATTGACCGGTACTACTATGAGAACAGTGATCAACCCATTGATTTAACTAAGTCCAAAAACAAACCTCTTGTTTCCAGTGTGGCTGACTCTGCCTCTTCTCCACTCAGAGAGAGTGCCCTGCTGGATATTTCTGATATGGTGAAGAACCTCACGGGGCGCTTGACACCCAAGTCTTCAACTCCATCTACTGTGTCGGAAAAGTCTGATGCCGACGGGAGCAGTTTTGAGGAAGCTCTGGATGAACTGTCGCCAGTACACAAGAGAAAGGGCAGGCAGTCCAACTGGAACCCTCAGCATCTTCTGATCCTTCAAGCGCAGTTTGCTTCCAGCTTGAGGGAGACCCCAGAGGGCAAATACATTATGTCGGATCTAGGTCCACAAGAGCGGGTACACATCTCTAAGTTTACTGGTCTTTCCATGACCACAATTAGCCACTGGCTGGCCAATGTGAAGTATCAGTTAAGGAGGACAGGTGGAACAAAGTTTTTAAAGAACTTGGACACAGGGCATCCTGTTTTCTTTTGCAATGATTGTGCCTCTCAGTTCAGGACTGCTTCTACGTACATAAGTCACTTAGAGACACACTTAGGGTTTAGTTTGAAGGATCTATCAAAGTTGCCACTAAATCAGATTCAAGAACAACAGAATGTTTCAAAAGTCCTCGCAAACAAGACTCTGGGCTCACTTGGAATTGCCGAGGAGGACTTAGGCTCCACATTCCAGTGTAAGCTCTGTAACCGAACTTTTGCAAGCAAGCATGCAGTCAAACTGCACCTTAGTAAAACACACGGCAAGTCCCCAGAGGACCATCTGATCTATGTAACTGAGTTAGAAAAACAATAGCGTCCAGGTAAGCAGCCAGGTATGCAAGTGACCACAGGAACATTGCACTAAACTTCTTCATAGTACTGCACTAGGCCTGACCTGAGCCTCTGAAATCAGTCTTACTTTTGTTGCTGAACTGCCTATCTGGACCTTGGTTTTTCTTACACTTATTTTGTAGTTATATTTATATGCTCTTTGTCTGATCTGTGCATGGTTATTTTTTGTTTTTGTTTTTATTTTTTTGTGAGTCAAAGTCTGACCTTTATTTTCAACATCTGTCCTTGATGTTAAGCTATCTTTTGTAGAATATAGCGGGAGACTCTATTGAGAGACATTAATTTAGCCGTAAAGAAAGACACAAAGAACAATGATAAAGAGACATCCTAAAATTACAAAGTTGCCATGACAATAAAGGTCACAGAACCTGGTAGTGTCAAGTTTTAACCCTCTGAGAACTGTAATAGCATTTCTGTGCCTTTCCCAATGACTAAATAAGTAAATAGGAAAAACAAAACAAAAAAGGCTTAAAGGCATTTCATTCAAATAAAAACTGTGTCAGAAACAAAACTTATTTTTTTTAAATGAACGAGCTTTTCTTTTCAATGCAGAACTGGTTTGTGAAGAAATTGTGCATGCAGTCCTTGGAAGAAGGAGAGCTGTGTAGTACTCAAGGGGTTAGGAAGCCACAACTGTATAAGTTAAATGATAATAATATTAATAATATTAATAATAAAAGCGAACCAAGTTGCCACTATGCCCAAACCCTCTGGATGCTGAAAATTGCCATTTTTGGCAAAAAAAAAAGTATGCAAGCTGTTATTTAAAATGTGTAAAGAATGCTCTTTTTTTCTTTCTTTCTTTTTTTTTTTCCTTTCTGTAAAATACTGCAGTTTATAGTTATTTACAAATGTTAAGCTTTGGTACAAGCTGACCTTTCTATAGTGTGCTGCATTGGTAAATGAAAACAAAACAAAAAAATGGGGCAAATGTTGGATTCTGTTCCTTGTAAATTGCCAGCATCAGCTTAAAAAATACATGTTACATATCGTACCATTTTAAACTGTTCAACTTTCTTTGTACCTTCTGGCTGTATGCTTTCTCTTTTAACTTTTTATATTGTCATTTTATATTCGATTTCTGTGTATATAATGTAAAACCACACTTTTTGAATAAAATTTAGTTCCTGCGGCTTGATATAAATAGAGAAATTTTACTGGCACCTGCATCTTTCGAGATGTATGTACTTAAAGGAACTATCTGACAAAAAATAAATAAATAAAAATAAAGCAAGCAATGCACTATGAATTATACATTTTGATGTTTTATCATTAATATTGTACAGTACATTTTGGTTCACACAATTAAATCCACTGTTTTCTCAAGTGTAAAATAAACCCACATGCAGTTCTTGATTTACATACATTGTCATGTCGTCATTATTTTGCCTTTGAGGTGTTATTTCAGCAATAAAAGGTATCATTTATATAATCAACCAACAAAATCTTTTTAAAATCTTCTCTCACGATCTGTGTGCTGACATGTTTCATTCTAAATGCATAATGGTAATGTCCTCCTAAAAGAGACTTGCAGTAGATGCGTGCTCCGAAAGGTACCATATCTTTAGGGCTTTATCAGTTAGTGATGGGCATTCTGTTTATCACTGAAGTTTAGGAAGGGGGCTGCAAAGGGTTTTGCTAAATTACCTTTCTGTGCTGTTTCACTGTAGTTGTAGTCATTTGCTGTGTGCATTCAAAAACCGTCTCCTCCCCTCTTCCTCAGGCACAACACTTTGATTTCAGCAGTTACATAGTAAGATGCTGTGGCTTCTGCCCCTGTAGTCTCTTGAATGCTGTGGGCTTGCCTTCCTGGCGGCGGCGAAGACCTCTGAGGCTTTGACACCAGTTTTTACTTACAGTACAAGAAGACAGACCTGTGTTTCTCTGTACTTTTTAAATATTACATTTTGAGGTAAGCTGAGTGCTATCATACCAGGTGTTTCCCTTAATCTTTATTTCTGTTCTGTTGAATGCAGATGTCATTTAGAATGTAAAAGAGAGCTGTCAGAGCCTTCAGTTCTCCAGCTCCTGAGTGCTTTGACAGTTACAGTGTATGAAAGCCTGGGATCTGCTATCCATTACACTTTTTGGAGGGGCTATTAAATATGAGGACCTAGCGGGGTTTGCTTTCACATAGTATTAGTGATACTGCTGTGGTATATACACTTGTATGTACACATTTGTACTTCTGCTGCTGCTTCTCAGTTCTTCTGAAAGTGTTGTAAATATAGTTGCTTCTATACAGCACATACAGCACAATTCTGTTTGTAATCTTTATCCAGAAAGGGACACGCGTTGTTCTGTTTCCAGCAAGGGCCTAGCAGGCCCAGGTCAGCTCTACTTACATATTATTTCTACTAGTGCAGGAAAGTGTCATGAGGCTTTTTAAATATCCCTTCCTTTCTTCATTGGTAAATACCTATGTCCTTCAGGGGATCTAGCCACTGAGACATTTCCGTTCAATTACTGGATGATTATGTACTTCGGGCCCAAGGGATGGCGAGGAAGAGTAACAGTTAGGCCTGTGGCAGCAATACTGAGTCTTTAAATAATAACCCTTTGAAGTTTTGTTTTGTTTACCATGGGCCTGCAAACATGTGATTATAGGATATACTGTATTACATTGCAGTAGCGGGTGAAAAGGTTGAAAGGGAGAAATAATAGCTTTAAAGTGGGTTTGAATCTAATGTAAATCCATTAAAACTCATTTTGAAACACGGCATGTAAAGTGAGTTCTCAACACCAGGTGACTCCCTCGAGAGGTGTTTATGACATTGCTAAATCGGTTCAGTTCTGATAGCTTCAGAATTGGACAATCACTCATCATCCGTGCCAGTGTCTAAAGAAAGTCCGTTTAGAATAAAGTAGCAGTTTTATCTGGCGACTGTGCTGATGTAACACCTTCTAAGACTGAAACACGGACTGGATGAAAATTTGAGTGCTCTAGTGCTTTACTTGCTTAACAAAATGAAGCACTGAGACAATATCACCTTTAATCTATCTTCTTTGCAGCTTTTGTTTGAATATTGCATTTCTGAATAGTTCCTTTTTATTTAATTGAGCACAATTTATTAAAACTGTGTTATTCTTTTCTTCAAAATTGCTTTGCAGGTTAATTTCCTCTTTATTTCAGTAATGTTTAAACAAAGGTAAGTTTTTGCTATTCTGATAGTAGGTTCTAAAACTACTACATAGAAGTAGCCATGCAACCTTTCAGGATTGCTTTTGAAGAAGTGTATGATCATCTAAACCTGTAGGATGTTCTATAAATATATATACTTTGTGACATACTCAAAATCCATCGTACCCATTTTTTTTCCAAAGGCCTCTACAGCCGCGTGTTTCTGCAGTTCATTGCTCATGTTTATGTATTTGCTTGTACTTGTTTTTTGTAGGGGGAGATCCTGGTCTGTGTATTTCACAGGTTTGATTTTTGCTTCTGTGCATTTTTCTGATTTGCTGTTTTGAACATGATGCAACGCATTGCAAAGCTGAGAGATCTGTCTATAGATAACATTAATCCTGAATGGAATGAAGTTTTTTTCTTTTAATAGCATTTGGTTGGATATTCACTAATGTCTTCTGCAACATAACTTTGTTATGATTTTCTCTGGATAGTTATGCTTGTAATAATGACAGCAGACATAATTTGCCGTTATCATGGAGGCTACTAAAACGCAATTGCAATCAAGTATAAATGCATAAAAATATAGGCATTATCTTGCTTTAGACTAATTCGTGCACAGTGGATCAGCTTTTGCCTACAATTTGCAAATCCATCTCAAGTTTGAGCATTTTAGATTCTCTAATATGTCAAGGATCCTGGTTAGGAGGTGTCTAAGGAAAGGCCAGTTTCCATGGGGAAACAGCTCCATAGATGTTGGGTGTCCTGGCTGATTCAGTATTGAGTTACTCTCCCAGCATGAAAGTAGCAGGACACTGGATTTTACCATCTGTTCACTGAATTTCTGAACAAGGTCTTTTTCTGTCCACGTATGAGAATAGAATGCTACCCCAACTTACTGGCCAGACACTAATTTTGATAGTTTTACTCTTTCAAATTCATATTTTCCCTACTGCTTGAATTCCTTCACATTGTGATTCATGTTGCTTTATGCAGTGTTTTTCTTCACCATTGTGTAATCACTGCCATCCTATAGATAGCTGTAGAGAACACATTTTGTTAGCCTTTCGGGATGAAAAATGTTCTTTTAAGTAAAAGATGATACTGTAAGATGATTCAAAACTGGGACTGTTGTGAAAAATGAGAACATTTTACAAGTCTGTTTAAATGATACAGGTTATCTAAGGTTAGCATCATTTGTAAAAAAATGTTTATCCAGTATCTTCATTAACTCTGTTTTTGACTAGCAACGTGGCAAGACCAATTTTAGAATAGTTTAGTGCCAAAAAATCAGAACAGCAAAAACTGATGCTTTTCACTTTCACGCAACCAACTTTAGAATAGATGGTGATTATAAAAGCTTTAGACCTTCCCACAGAATGAGGAACTCTAGTTATTCTATCATGGAGATTACTTTTTTTTTTCACACTCATCTTTTCAGTGCTGACTAGTGGCCTACTGAACTAAGGTCAGCATGGTCAAAATGCGTCTGGTAGGTTTTAATTCAAATAATTGTAGTTGGTATGTCTGCTTTTCTCTCTCTGTTAAAAGTATAATGTTCAAATTAGATTGGTTTTGGCCTGACTATAAGTTTGTCATTTTTGGAAAAATCTGGGGGAGGATTAACTACTAGAGTTATTTATTCTTTTACAAAAGCATTTCTCTAAATCCTTCAGTGTGTAATGAGATGACCATCAGTACTCAATTTTAAATATTTTTATAGTGTTAGTGTTTTGTATTTCTATCCTGAATTATTTTGTTTATGTTGTCGGAAGAAGGAGATTAAAGCTTGATTGGTTCCTGACCAGGCTCGTCGGATGTCGGTGATCTATAGCTTAATGCCATACAGCCACTCTAGTAGGCATGGTTGAAGCCTGGGCGGCTGTTATCCATCTGCTCTTGTAGAAGGAGCCCAGAGTAGATTAATTGTCTCAAAATAGCCTACATGATGAAACCTTAAGGACTGAACGAACATATAGGACAAACTCATCAACAGTGCAATTTAGGAGCAAATGAGATGTAACACTTCTGAGGTGTTACATCCTTGAGGGTCACGCAAGTGGAGATGGTCTCTTTGGGCCAACATGCGTGTACAAACTGAAGTTAGTATTTGAGCTTTTTGGTGAAATACAAAAATTGAGTAGTATCCGTAGTTCCTACCCAAGATAACACACGTAAAGGTGGAATCTCTGCAGCTTGCTAAAAATCATCACCAGGAATAGTGCCCAGACCTCCGGACCAGCAGGTAGGGGCCTAGCCACTAGAGCAGCACGCTCTCCGGCCCAGCTCCTTTCTCCCCAGGAGGTTTGTAATCAACACAAGGCGAGCAGCTGAGTTCAGTCCGGAAGAATCCGAGGCAGAAGATCCAAGAGCTAAGTGTGAGCGGTTAGTTTCGAACAACACTGCTAGTGGACTAGTGGGTATTAAATCAGTTTGGCAAAACGCATTAACCTGCCAGCTGGCAATTCCGTTTCATTATATCATACTGTGTATCGTCATGCTCAAAATCCCTTCACCCTTTAGCATTTCTATTCAGAGTAGCTTGGGTATTCGACTGCATAGTGCTGGGATCAAATACTGTTCCTGCTGAATTACTTGAAATCATGAGTTTTTTTTTGTATTTTTGAATGACATGATACATTGCTGTGTCTTGGAAATGGCCGTAGTCTTCTTCAGCTCTACACACAGATTGGATCACATACCATTTGCCATCATTTGGCAGCTAGTGGAGACCATTACTGTAAAATTCTGAGGACTGCCTGTGAAACTAAGACCCATCTAGAGGAAAATGGGTTTTCTGCTGTGCACACCTCCCCCCTAACAGCACCCCGCATATTGTAATACTGCGTATTGTATTTGGATGCACAAAAAGGTTATGCTTTAACCTGAACATTTCTGGGTAGCAATGTTCTGTTAAAACTAGCGTTTTTCTTCAAGTCCTGATTATACTTAGTTTATCACTGTGAGGTTCCAACACGTAACGTCTTATTTGTTGTCATGGAAGCAGTGTTACAAGCTCAGTGTCAAGAACATCCTCTCCCCCAGCCCAGCCTCCAACATAGCAGGGATAACTAACTGAAAAAGTGGCTGAGCGAGACACCGTCTTTCTGCAAGGTGGATGAGGGCACGTGGGGGAAGGAATGGGGCCGCTGGCGAGTTTGGTCTTGATGAAAGGGTGCTGAATTTTATTGTTTCGGGATAACCCGTAGACTTCAACTGAACCAATTATGCCCTGGAATATGAAAAGTGGCTCTTGAAAATGCTGCCTTTTGGCTACAGGGTCTTTGGCATCTCATTGCTTAGTGCTTATAAAGGTGAAAAAAGCTGTGTTGTAGATCATCTCTGTTCATCGTAGGTTGGAGGGGAAAGCTACACCCATTTGATGTAGGGCGTGGGGTTCATTAGTGATATTTCTCACCGATATTAGTCACCCCATTTTCATTCCACACTTTTTTTTCAAATCAGACTAAACAACTTTGGAAGCAATTTAAGCCAAACCGGAAAATGCCTCTTTTATTTTGTAAGAAGGCAAACTGCTGCTGTGGTTAGGAACCTGCTTTACTGTACCAGTATAGCTAGAGTGGTTTAACTGGAAAAGTCTCCTACTGAACAAACTTTAAGCTTATTAATGTGCAAATTCTGTAACTAAAAAAACACTGTAGCCTCACATACTGCCTCAAATTGGTATATTGCTTGGCAGTCCAAGGTCAAACACACTCAGCATGTTTGCAATGGGCACAGTGTATTAATAATTATATATAGTAGTATGAGAGTGTGTAGCATGATGATAAAATGTGGTTCAAGGATGCACTCTATAGCACATTTCTTTTTGCAGTCATGTGTGTCTTTCTGTTAAAAGGAGAGTTGTGTTCTTAGCTGCCTCCAAAGTGCTGCCTTGCTGAAGTCTGTGGCATTTAGCATTAACTGTCTCTACTGTTTCTCATTGCTACTTTTCTGTGGTAGGATAATGCAAAAAAAAAAAAGTTCTAAAAAAGGCAGCAGGTCTAGACTTCACATTGGATGGGGATCCTCTGCCCAACTTTTGGACGTTGGTGAGTGCCATATTTCACATTATTTAAGTGCCCTTTTTGACAACTTGGAATCTAGTAAATTGCAAAGAAGAAATAGGACTGAGGAATGAATAAAAACAGAATCTAATTATACGAGGGAGGTCATTACTAAAGGGAGAAAAGCAGCAAGAAAAAGAACTTGATCTTAGAGATCCACTGTGAGAAAAAGAAAGGATGGGAAAATGTATAGTATTTATACTAATTTATTTATAGTATTTATACTATATATTTTTATATTTATACTATATTTATATTTATACTATACTATATGTAGTATAGTAATAGGAGAATAATTGCTACTAGCAAGAGCAGAGGCCAGGGATTTTGAAAGCTAGGACTGGGAGGAAGCAAAACAGAAACTCTGGAAGGCTTTGCCTGTTAGGAGACAGAGGGGAGCTAGCCAGGCACATCTCAAGGAAGCTCTGTGCTGAGAGAGCACTCAGCATGCCTGAGTGGTGTTTGGGAGGCGCTCTGCCCTGCTGCGGAAGCCAAGGAATGAGGAGGCTGATGGTGTTTCAGGAAGGAAACAAGGCTTTATTAGTGGACAGATGAAGTATTTAATGCAGAGGCTTCGCAGTTTGAGAGTGTTCAGAAACTGTTCAGAAACTGGAGGGTCATAGCGAGGGGCAGATAAGGAGGGAAGCCTGAGCAAAGAGTTTCAGGGAAATGTGTTGAGCGTAACTTACCTGCTGTTGCAGAAGACAGGGAGCAAGGAAAGCTTTGCATGGGGGAACTTTGACGGCTCTTTCATTGTTATTGTTTTGTTTTTCCACTTACATCTTTCTAAGAACAATAACTACATCATTTTTTTTATTGCAATGGCAATCAGGTCCAAGGACCTGAGTATGCTGGTTGCTATAAAAGCACATAGTAGCAGAAGTTACCATCTAATTTAAGATGAGACATAACAAGTGTGTGTAAAAGCAATCAGAAATGGGGGGGAAAGGTGGTGCAATTTCACAGACTAGCCATGAGCATAAACTGAGGCTTGTGAGACGTTTAATTTTTAAAGACATTATAACAGATATGTTGCAGTCTCTACTGGCCATCCACCTAGCTGCTCTCAGTTGGTAACTTCCCGATTGATATCTGGGCATCATTTTAAATGAGCACTTAAGGTTGAGTATCAAGAGAAGGTATTTATAGTTTCAGCAGGGTGGGTTGATAGCTATTCCAACCCCAGATGGGAATTGGATTACATGACAGATCAGGCTGCCTTCCAATTTTATCCAATACTAACGATAAGGCGGAGTAGGGGGGGGAGGGAGGAGGACAGCTGCAACTCTATAGTCCTTTTAGGGTTAAAGATCCAAATGCTTTAAAGAGAATGTCTAAAAGAAAATTTCTTTCTGAAATAATTTATGGAAATGCCGTGCTCCCTTTGAAGGTTCCATGTCACTGCATGGCACTACGCAATGTTCTCTTTCTTCACCTGTCAGGCAAGGACCACCTCGAAGAGTCTCACTGCTGATTACTAGTTAATTGTCATTAATAAGTGACAACTGACATTATGGGGGCTTAATGCAGAGAGAACAGAAAAGAGCCACAGATATTCTAATGAGCTGACTCCTACGTGCCCTCTATTGTTGTCGAAAATGAGGAGCTGTCGTCATTGTTCAGGAGATGGGCTTCAATTGCTCTGGAAAAATATTCTCTTTTAATTTCTTTATGCATAGATAATTCCTGGTGCACTCTCTCCCTCTCTCCGTCTGTCTCTTGCTCTTTCTCTCTCTGTCTCACACACACACACCTTTCTATGAACACAGTGAAAACTTCCACAGACGATGTACAATATGCATTACGCCACACTAAAGCTTTTTAAGTAAGTGCTTTGATTTATATATACACACATGTGTGAACATATGTGTGCACACATACTATCATAGACTATCTATACACAAATCATCAAAATGGTTAATTTATTTTAAGAATGAGGAAAAAAATGGGCAGAGAGAATGTCATTGAGAAAAGGAAACAAGATACAATGGTCAGGATTATATGAGCTGATGTTTTAAGTAGAAGCAAGGAAGTTCTGTTCTATTGCTAGTGTGAGGAATTTTGAAATTGCAGTAATGAGTGCACAAAGATATTCAGATAGAAGTATCTAAAATTAGGCCTTTGCTCTTAATCTAACTACTAGCTAAATAACTTTGTGATTCTCAAAACTGTCAAACAGCCAGGAGCTCCCGGGGAGGCGGTGGTGGCTGCGGATGTTCCACACTGACTGCTGAAAATCAAATTCATTTTTTGCACACTTTCTGGATATCTCAGCCAGCAGAGGGCCAGATGATATATTTGGGGGAGATGATATAATTAGGCATAAAACTCTAGGTTGCATTTCCATAGTTTTTTGAAAACTGCAATTTCTGTTTTTTGTTTTGTTTTGTTTTTCAGCTTACACCAGAAAAATATGATCGATATAGAATAAACTGACTTCTTAGCAATTCTGTATGGAATGTATATATATAAAAAAGAAACTTTCTTGCTTTGCATATTTGGGATAAGCAGAGTTGTTGAGGGTACTGCATGCTGTCAATCACCATTGGGTACCTCTCCAAAACTCAAGATACTGGAGTTAAAAGTCTAAGTGAAACGAACTGAAGCCAGCAGTGTTGTTAGGATGACACTAGCTTCTCCTACCAATTTGGAAGCAACACCTGTATCGAAGCCCGGAGTATGGGCAGTACTTGAGGTCTAAATTGTACGATTTTTCTCTTTTTACCAATAAAAATCCATGAGTTTCCATTCTGCAACAGTAAATTGCATGTCTGTACTGCTCTCTAACATTTAAGGTTATGTGGGTTTGTTTGAGAAATGGCTTATCCAATGTCTTTCAAACACCTGTACAAAGAGGAGAACCCGTAATTTTAAATAGAATTTTATTTCCACTGCATAGTTCAAGTTTAAAACTCAAGACTCACAAAAGAGAAAATGAAAATGAGATGCCTCTCTTATAGTGTGCTTGGAGCGAAGACATTCATTAGCATTCTCTGTCTTACTGCCTGCCAACACCCAAACAAAAGATACAGTGTGGAACAATGGCCTGAAATGAGGAACACAACAGCAGCAGCAGTGCAGGAAGCTTGCCATTTCCCATGATTCAGGGACCGGGAGCCAATACATATAGTGGCTTGAGCACATGTGTGGAAGTGCAAAACCAATGATGGGAGGTCATCATTTTGTTTTCTGCTGGGCTTCCCATTGAAGTCAATGAATACTGTGTCTTACATTCCCATAGTACAATTGGGTGGATTCTAATTCCCAGCTCTGTATGTGTGGCCTTGGGTATGACCTCTCTAGTTCAATTTATGTAAAAGATGAGATAATGCCTCTGTGGCAGAGAAAGAGGATACCATAATCTGTGGTGAAAGAGTTTGTAGCAGTGTGTTGGCATTTCTTGACATGGCCAGTGTCTTTTCTGTTGCAGCACTGTCTTTAACATTTTCTTTTGGAGAAGGCAGTTGAAAAGATCACAGTCCAAGCCATTTCAGTTCCTGAGGCAAGAGGTGAGTTTGGTGCTCGTTGTGGTAATCCTCTACCTTCTTACCCTCTGGGTTAGGAAGCTCCCACTGCTCCCACTAAGCTCAGACTAGGGTCACAGCTGCCAGGGCAGTTTCATATCCAAATCGATCACAGCAGTTGTTACTGTCCTCATACTTCTTCCTTTCTTGGTTCATTTCCAGATGTAGCAGAACAGTGTGGGCAGGTTCTGGGAACTTCTATGCCTCCTGGACCCCAACAAATTTGATTTCGCTTATCAGTGATGTCAGCTAAGTTATTAAGTTGATGCAATGGGTAAAAGTTGGGGCATTAGGTAGATGGGTTGTTTTATTGCTTAATACTGTTGATCTTATTAATGGTACTGGAGGTAGCAAAAGCTGATGGGCCTGTTTCTGAGTATTGACATTGCCTTCTTTTTAGAGAGGCCTGCAGTGTAAACTTTAACAATTGGTCTCCTGTCCTATGCACTTTTTCCTTCTCAGAGGAAAGTCATTAAACTTATTGTCATTATGTGTGTGTCCTAGAGATTGTCACACAGGATCTTTTAGATGTTTTAGCAAGCACTGTTAAATTATTACAATCCTGGCTGTGGTATTCTTCTTTAAATAATTTAAAATCATTAAAATGACATCAGACTATCGCCAGTTCTGGCATTCTTTCCAGTTGCTGTCTCTCACATGTCTGTGTGGGATGAAGGTAAAGCTGGGTCTATAATGATGGATGCCCCTTACAGAAAGTGGTTTAGAGTAACCCAGAACAGACAGCAAAAACAGAACTGGAGATAGTCTTATCTTAATTTTAGAGCTGTAAATTATTTAAGGGAGCGCTCCAGCTCCAGGAAACTGAGGTTGCAGCAAATGCTAAGCTTCCTGTATGGCTATTTTTCTTGTGTCAAGTGCTGGGACAGGGTTTATTCACAGGCATTCAAAGGCTGTGGAAATAATCAGCAATGAGCAAAATGCTTCATTTTCTTTTGCTGCGTCCCATGTCAGATTTGCAGAGAACAGAGATTTGAAGTTTAGGGCCCATTGCACTGACTTCAGGTCCATAAAAATCCCCTTGATACCTAGAAGATGTGCTGAACTAAAAGATGCATTGTCAGTAAAGATTATTAAGACTTCTCAGAATGCTCCAAGTAACAACATATAATTTATCTAATCAAATGCAAGATGGTCTGGTCCAATGATTGTTAATAGCCAACTCAGGAAACACCACCATGGAGTTGCGATTCATGCAGTGCTCAGTGGCTGTTGGTGCGGTCTATCTTGCTCCAGCTGGCATCTCCTTTCCCTCCCCACACCTCCTTGCTTGCTATATGAAATACACATGAAAACGAGTTGGGATAACAAATATCTGCTGCTGATACTTAAGAGGGAGCTTCTATATCATTTTGGAGGAGGCTATCATCTGATTCAGTGATAGGAGCAGGGGAGAGGGTGCCGCAGCTCCACGGCTCACCTACCGTGTGTCCTCTGTAGGGAGCAACAGGAGAGAAGGGGGAACCCTCCGAAGAGCAGATCTTTCTTTAGCCCTCTGGAGTCCCCATCTCCCTGCTGTCTGAACTGGCAACTATATGGACTAACATACAGTTAGTGTTTCCCTCTCTGCCTCCCCCAGATCAACAGCGAAGCTTCCAAAGACATATGCAGCAATCCTCTTTCCAGGGAGATGCGTCTCGGATCCTTCGGTCACCACCGGGCATGTGATCCATGAAGCACAAAGTCCTGCTGTCTCTAGTAACCAACACAGAGACAAGGACGAATAAGAAAAAGAAAAAAAAGTGAAAGAGTGGAAAAAATCTGAGAGAGTTGAGTGTTCATATCAAAGCGTTAATTTCTAGAAGTAAGAGGTGGAAAAACTGTGGCTTTTGTTCCTGTAATAACTTTTGCCTTTGGTTTCTTTTTAATCTTATGCTGATGATAAGTAGGTAAAAATCATATTCATTTGTGAAAAAGCATTTTTAACATACTGTATATAACAATATTGGGAGATGGGGGTAGAATTTCAAAGTGGTACTTTTCTTTAGTTCCTTCCCTTTCAATAGCTGTTGTTTTGATTACTCTATGCCTTAGGCTATCATTAGAATCTTTTTGTGTGTGGAAGTATTAAGTCCATAAATATGAAAATAAGCCTGTAATTGACCCATGGACTGAATTTATTTCCATTAGATTCTTCTGCTAGTATAAAAAGCACAAACTGGAAGAGTGATATTTATGTGTGTGTGAAGCTCCTTAGCACTGATGGTATATCTTATATTTGATAACAAGGTTATGCTCTTAAAGGGACTACTCAGCAAGACAGGGTGGGGAAAACAGGTGTCTTATTTTAGTTTCGAAAGCAAAACTGGGTATGGCCATAAAATACATGCACAGCACATACCATTATTTTGATTAATCGGACTGCTAGAGAACAGCTTATAATGAAAGCTGATCAGCATGTCCCAATCAGTCTCATTAGATACCTCTGCAAACACCTGGAGAAAGGCAGACAACAGAGGGTACTTGGGAGCCGAGAGGAGCCAAGTGAGCTGCTACTGAAAACACCAGGGTTGCCACACCTGCTTGTGTGCTTTAATGGAGCTTTACAGTATGCGGGGAGGTTTCTCCGTTAAATGGGACATAAAGCTCAGCTGCCTTCTGGGGAGGTGATGTGCTGCTGCAGTGCCCCATGCATCACGCGTAATATTCCAGTTGTTGCCTCTGCTTGTAGCCACAGCTGTAGTTCTGCTGAGCTACTACATAAAGCTTTCCAGGGTTGTTGTTTCTCTTTTTTCCTTCTGGATTTTTCCACCTTCCCATTGTGTGAAGGGGCCATATGGCACAGCTATTACATGAGGACCTGCAGGCAATTCCCGTTCAGACATTACGCTGAAGTAGGGCTGCACTTTGAAAGAGGAAGAGATGGGGAGAGAGTGTGGGAGAGATTGCTTCAAAGAAAAACCTCTCTGCACAGGTCTTCAGCCCTTTTGCCGTGCATTAACCAGTCCCCACCGGAGCCCTGATGCTGCCCGACACAGCCTGTTCTCTCCGAATGCCACCAGTTCCCGCCTGGAGGGCACCTGGCTCTATGGTCCACCCAGGTCAGCTTTCTTGGTGTCTTACTTGAGTAACAACACTTAACCCTGCCCTCACTTTAATCTGGAAGGTGTGTGGCATGGTATGCGTGTGCTTCCATATATATAATATACACACACATATATATATATATGTATTTTTTTCCCCCACACTGTCTCCCTTCTTTTTTTTTCCCTGCCACGTGCTGGTAACTGACCATTAATATAGCCCAAAGGGAATCAAAAAATTATGCAAGGTATAATCAAGACATTGAGGATTTTTTAAGTCTGTTAGACTTAAAACAGGTCTAAATTTGTATCAAGAGGGTTGAAAGTGGAAAGAGGTCTTTCAGCAGCCTTCCCATTTGTTTCTTCTAGTAGTTATAGTGACCATTATTAGCATTACCTGAATTAATGGCCAATTGTCCTATCATAGTCTAAGAAATATGATAGACTGTGAAACCAATCCCAAACAAGATCCTGAGTATTAGCACATCTAATTAAAGCTAAAGAAATGAAATGGTGGCAAACAAAATTGGTATTTGATCTCTAGACAGTGCTGTGAAAAGCAGACAGGAGACTTGGTTGTGAAACTCTTCTCCTATCAAGCAGGAAGACACTACTGTAGAGGTTACAGAGAGGAACATACAGAAATCATCTGGAACATTAATTATCTCCTTGGCCATGAGTTCCCCTCCATATGAGACCTCTTTGCTGTTAGGAAGGATCACATTGCTTCACAAGAGCGGTCTCAGGTCAGCTCGTAGTGTAATAACATGCACATAGTAAGCTTTTCCTCCATGATGTGGTTCATTCAAAAACGAAGTCACACCAGTACTGAGAATGAGGAACACATTCTACATTGGTCATTTTTTGTTTGTTTTTCTTGTCAGGTAAGTAAAAACAGGAACATAATTTTGCCTAAATATTGCTAACGCCTCTTTTCTGAAATGTCCTGAGCTACTGTGACCAGATTTAAAGAAACCACTACTCTACCTCAGAGACCTCAGAAACCACAGCAGAACATCCAACATCACGGTTGGAAACCCATCAACAATCAGCCTGGCACAAGCAGGCTTCATTGCACCCATCAGGAACCAATGCCCTGGAGTCTTCTCAGCTGTGGTCAGGGTGTGATGGAAAGGCTGGCTCTTGCTGCGTGGGCGGGTGCACTCCTGGCCACAGAGAGAACCTGTATATCCAGGCTTATAACCTGGGAGGCAGTAATATGGGTGGCGTGTGACCAGCTACCACAAAGCTCTTGTGGGTGTTTGAGCAGTCAGAGCCAAACAGCTTGCCAATGCCCAGCAGCTTCTGGTGTTGTTGACATTCATGATTTCATTCCAAATTTTGCAACATCTGGTGTTATTCTTAAAGTCCCAGTGCCTATAGCCAGGTGATTAGAGAAGAAACACATTTAAGTGAGGTTTCCTGCCTTATATGTGCTGATAAAAGTTACCGTAAAGCTTAGTTACAGTAGGGAAAATCACTCCTATATAATTTTACAAAAACTCATAATTATTTTCAAGTTTTTGTTTATTACCTTTTTTCATGCTATAGTCTCAGCTCATAGCCCTCCTGTTCTGGTTTTATTTCCTCATGATTCTGAAGTCATGATTGGATGTGTTATTTGGTTGCAGTGCAGCAGCACTGCTAGAGAAATGCCACAGGGGTAAGAGCTGGAAATGGGTACCAAGAAGAGATACGTTACCAGCAAAATCTGTTGAGGTGAGAATCTTTCGAGGAAGACGAGGGGCTCTAAGCTTTGTTAAAAAGCATCAGAAGGTCCTTAATACCTCAACCACAGTTAAAGACTGGGAATGGCACGTGTGCTATTTGCCAGGTTGATGGGTAGGGGGAGGCAGGCATAGGAAGGTTCACCTGGCTGCCCATGAAGTCGGCAGTGGGGACAGGAGCAGTATGTCTAGGATGTTCTGATTCCCGTTTTCCAGCCCGTGCTGTCGGAGATGTTCCCTCCTGGCATGGTGGGAGCAGACACGGGGCAGTGCTTTCCTGGGCCGCTCTCCACTGCCACGCTGGGACTGCGGGCAGAGGAAGAGCGTGGGAGCAGGACACAGCTCCGCACACAGCTGCTTTCTGCAGCGAGGGGCACACTCCTAGCGCCGGGTGGAAGGGTAGCCACACAACTCCCATCACAATAACGCGATTCCGTGTGTGAGTTCCTATTCACTGCACTGAAAATTTACCCCTAAGGGTCCACATAAATTTGAGCTGTTGACCGTGTGAAATGCTCTTTTATGGGCAATAAGGACACTGAGAGGCAGCTACATGTTTTCTTAAGCCCTGGCCACATACCAGTATTTGTCTGCATAATTCTTCAATTTTTCTTCCCAGAGTCTTCATACAATGCACACATTGCTTATAGAGTGCAGGCAAAAAATGGTTTTAACAACGGCATACTTTGTTATTAAATTAGGCCTTGGAACTATAATTCCCCATCTCTGTATTTTGATGAGAAACCTTCCACAATGTTATCAAACTAATATATTGTAGCAAATTCTATATCTGCTGCTGCGCCACGTATAATATGAACTGTATGAGAAAACAGCTAACTTCCTAAAGAATTTTTTTTTTCTCTCTCTCTCTATTTCTCACTAAGAAACGAACAGCTTACTGGCAGGTTGAGTATTCATGCTGCTGAATCTTACCTTTTATTTGATTATGTAAATAGAGAGGGACTGTATTCTGGTACATCTTGGCAAAATTTAATTTCTAGTTTACGCCTAAAACTCTCAACCCCTCAAAAGATTAGCAATTGTCAATAATATTGTGTGTGTGTTCTCTCTCTCCTTCTCTCCCACTTTCTTTCCTTTTCTTTTTTTTCACCCTTTTTTCTTGCAGTGTTATCGGGCTGTCTTTCAAATAACTAGAGCAAAGAGTTATGCAAGGGAGGCGTATATCCTCTCAGCAGACATGTTTAGCATTTTGAACTCTACAGTCATAAACAATGGACATGCATATATTTTAAATAGAAATGGAGTAATTTATCTTAATTTAAAACTGACTATTTCTGCTCAGGCTTTTTCTTTTTTTTTTTTTTTTCTTGGAATACTACACATATAATTCCTCAGACAATCTCCTGGTAACTCCTATTAATACACTTGGGAAAATGGTTTGGATTCAAAACAAATGTTCTTGCAAATGTAGTTATCTCATCCTCCTAATTTTCTAGATCCCCAAATCCATCTTGTTTAACTATTTAACACCATGAAGTAGTGATCTTTTTACCTTTTTTTTTTTTTTTTTTTTTTTTTCGTTCCTAGAATGCTTAGGAGCAGTTATGTGAATGCTGTGTCCGGGGCCCACAGATGTGCATACGGGCATCCATCCTCTCTGTGAAGAGGACACACAGGGAGAAGCAGGAATGACATGAGTTATGGCACAGATTTGGAAGAATATCCAGATTTTGTTTGCCAGTGTTGGTCATGTAGCCTTATTTCCTCCTCTGCTCTTGGACCAGTGCTTTGTGGCAGAAGAGGTAGACAGCGGGCAAGTAGGGAGCCTAAAACCATACTGTAGTTAAACTGGCATGCTAGAATAACCACTCTCATTCTGCTTGACTAACACTCTTGTTTTCTTAGTGGCTTTTGCTCTGTTTTGTCTTCATTCAGAAGAAAATCGCATGGAATGTATTTCTCCTTATTAAGCCAACACGTGTTCTTTCAAATGACCCTGACAACACATTTGTGAATGCTGACCAGAATAGCAATGTTGTCCTGGACCTGGACCTTACCTGTCTGGAAGGGAGTTTGGAAAGATTGTAACTGACTTTTTTTTTTTTTTTTTTTGCTTTCTTTTCCTTCTTCCCCACCATTCTGGAAATAGTAAACCAAGACATCTAATGTTCTGAAACAGTGCCACAATGAGGTGTGTGCACAGTCTTGTTCTGTATAAACCCTTTTACTTGAAAATTAAACTTTAATTGAAAAGTAGGTCTCTGAAGAAATCCTCAACCACGGTGTCTACCCAATTACAGCAAAGTAACAGTTGCAGGGGAAAGCTGTTAATATATAGCTGCAGTGTGGAATATGCTTCAAATTTAACATTGGCATTCAAGGCCATGACTATATTTTGATACTTAAACCAAGAGATTTTATTCATTTAACATCAATTTTATGCATTATAGATTTTGCTGTACCTGAGCATGTGTGTAACCATATGACTCTGTGTTATTCATACTGAATTAACTGTGAACAAAATGTTTGCATCAACTTTTCATACAGTGGCTGCTTTTGCTATCTGTCTCTAGGTGGCAACTAAGGGACTTAGTGCCTCATTTGACGGGGTTTTAGGCAGAAGTCTTTACAGGTACTCTGAGCCACAAAAGGAAAGAGTTTGGTTTGGTAGCCGCATCGACTCGCAGGCAAAAACCCACCATTCCTGCTTACATCAGTATAGTGTAGGCAGTTTCATTTGTGATCTCTTGTTTGTCTCCTGAGCGAAATGAAAGTAACATGCTGAGAGCTGTCTTTGGCTAGTCATACTTTGGCATGTATGTGTGGGTTGGTTTTGTGGTCATAAAATTGTGAGTGGTGTAGAGAAGCAAGTGTGCTGGAATGATACCTGATAACAATGCTGCATCTTTCTGATGTGTCAGCCTCTGCCTGATGTGTTCTCTGGCTTTTCTTTCCGTTCCTTACTATGCTTTCACTTCTGGATGAAGCACAGATTTTTACTTGAGAGTGGGGGGCACAACTTCTCAGTCTATGCCAGAAGAGATGTCTTGCCCCAAATTAAAGTGGCCCATAACGTAAGCAGAGGTCATGGTAGCATGGACACTCCCTGGGGTATTCATAGATAGTTTTACATTTTTTATTTCTGGGCAAGTTGGGACTTCTCACAAAACTTTTGAAAACAACTTAATCAACAGCACTTGGCTATGCACAGCACTTCCCACCCTCATCCTCACATGTGTACACACAGACATTTCGTAAGAGATTTTAATATGCATATTTAGAAAGCTCCATTACAACAGTTCCAAAGTACATGTTACAATATTGATGTTGTTTTATACAGTCAGCTGTAAGTTGTTTCAAATGGAAGGCAACACATAAAAACATAAAAACAGGATGTGACAGTGATTTAGAAGGAAGAAGGGAGGAACTCTTAGTAAATGGCATGACACTGTTCTAGTCTAGGAGCAAGAGAAGGCAAAAACTGAGGCAGAAGTTGGAGTCCAGGGCAGCAGAAAAAGATGAGCATGTAAAAATGTAGGGGCATATTTGATCCACGAAGTAGTAACAGAAAGTCCACAGACAGTCTGAGGCCACAAAGAACAGTTTTTCAAAGTTGTCTGTTTCATGAAGAAAATAGTTGCTGTAGTGTACAGACTACCTATGAGGTTGATGAGAGAAAAAAAATTAAATGATGGTGATGCATCATCAGAGAGACAGCCTTGCTTCCTGCCATAGGTAGAACAGTATTCTGATTTAATCACAGGTGTTTAATCAGGTGTTCTGATTTAATCACAGGAAACGTTGCCCCTCCGGTCTCTCATTGATTTGTGCGTAACTTTGTCTTTTGTCATTGTTTCTCATACACAAAAACCAAAGTCCTTCATCCTCCTGCTCTGGCTAAACCTTTTCAGTTTTATGGGAACCCTAAGGTTCCACTGCACATTGCAAATCTATTTGCTCTGGTCACAGCTTTCTTTGAGCTTATGAGGATATGAAAGAGAGATATTGTTTGAGAATCCTCCCCGAGGTGAGTTTCATGGGCAAAAAAACACTGTGGAAGTCAACTTAGATTCAATACCTACCCCCTTAGATATGTTTTTAAGGTATTTGGGAACAATTTATTCCTCTACTGATTTCTTCTTTTAGGTGACATGCATAAAGACTTCTTTTAGAGAAAAGTGACAAAGTGTTTTACTTTGTTTTCAAAAGGACTTGTAAAACAGTACCTTCTTAAAGTCAAGGTGGATACTTTCAGAGCAAAGGACATTTAAATATAAAGGAGCAGAAGAGGAGGTCTTTTTTTAATAATGGAGTGGTCGTGGTCTGGTAAGTGCAAAGGCTATTGCTTCTGGACTGGGGTGCCCATCAAATGTGGCGTTACTTCTCTCCTGGGTTTTCCAGTAATCTCCAGATACACTCTGCTGTTGTGGATCTGTCTGTCTTCTCCTTCTCCCTAGATATTCCAAGTCACTTTCTACAAAGCAACATCTTTTAATTGTCTTACCCAGTGATCAGTCCTTGGTGTAGGTTTCCAATAGAAAGCAGTCTGTGACAGGCTGTATGGTGTGATCACTGCAGGCAGCCTGAGTTCATGTTAAATGTAATTCTTACTATAATTTGTGTTGCTTATTAACACGTTGGAGGCCTGATCCTGGTTCCTTTGAAGATGATGACAAAGCTTCCACTGAACGTACCAGGAGGTGAAGGCGGGGGGGTCTTTGTTGCTTGACATAAAACAAAACATTATGGTGCTGAAATTAGCTGAAGAGTGTAGAACCAGCTCTTCTTAAACTTTGTGTTTTCTTCTTACCTCAATTTTATTTTTTTTTACTTAAAGCTACACCTTCTCATTATGGTGTAACATTATAGAAACCAGAGAGCATTAACCTCGACCCATTTTTCAGGCGTGTTTTTGAGTGGCAGCAGTTCCCAACAGTCTGCAGATGACATCCAGAGTGCAACGAGATGCAAATGCCTTTGCTGTGCAGGTCTGACACCTGTGCTCACTTCAGCAGCACAATTGCAACATTCTCCAGCTCATCCACAGAGGTATCAAACCTCTTGCTCCTGACAGAGGGCTGTCTGAAATTCGGTTTGCTTTGCTAACCATTTCTTGTGCCTCTAGATTCACCCATAGGGACACAAAAGTGACAGATGTCACATAGAAATATTGAGGGGTTTCCGCAAAGCCCATTGTCTTTATGGGTTTCGTGCTCCAAGCTGGCAGGGCAGAGGAGCCAGGTGGCTGCTGGATATGGAGCCCAGTCTCTCAGCATGGCCACCAGGTCTCACCCCCTCCTTCAATGCAGCAGTGCAGGAGCCAGGAACTGCTGCCCGTCAGTGCCCTTCCCCTTCCTGTCCCCTTCCCTCTGGTGTCCCAACATGCCCTGCTTTGCTAGAGTTGCACCTTAACACTTGTTCCTCAGGTTGCTACTTGCTAGTTGCAGCTCCCATTTGCACCAGTGGGATATACTTTTTTAACTGCGTGCATTTTATTTTTTTTAATTTCCTTGTGCAAGCAGAAATAACACTGTAATCTGAGTGGGCTATAGAGCCTTGAAAGCTATCTGCCTGCTTTGCTTGGATTTCAGTCTGCTGCCACCTCACCTATTGAGCTAAATTTCCCATTACAACTTGAATTTAAATATTCTAATAAATTTGTTTTAGAAACTCTTACAGCTCCCTTGTGCCATTTGCAGGGAAACACTCTCTGGGTTTTTTTTTCTGGGAGATGGAGATTTCTTTGTGCTTGGGGTGACTGATTGAATTTTACCTGCGCTAAATTATATTTGCACATTCTAGTAATTGCAAAGGGCCACACAGAGAAACAAAGCATTGACTGCCGTTGTACTGGGATTTCCCAGATGTATAATTTCAAATTGATATGAAAAAAAACCTTGCAATGCATTAATAATAGCAGAAAATGTAACTCAGTTGGCCAAGGGTGAACAGAGGCTTTTTTCTTAGCTACAAAACAAGCTATAGACCTCAGGTGACTAGCATTTATTGTTAGAATGGGTTTTCTATTGCATACCTTCTGAAACACAAAATAAAGATTTATACTGACCGGCTCTGCTGTATATAACAGATCTGGATCATACCTGGGAAACGGTGTTTTTTTGAAGTGAAAGCAGAGGGTTTTTGTCTAATTCAAAGGCACTTCTCTATTATCCAGTATTCTGGCAGGTCACCTGTCCTTTTCTCTGCTGCACAATATTATCTCATGGTTGGAAATATTATGACATTGGAAAAGAAATCTTCAACAAACAGCACATACTTTTCAAATAAAGTCAGGGTACAACTAGAATGAAATGGAATAATGCTCAGTAATGCCACCAATAGTCCATCTGCATGTTTAGCAAAAAAGCACAAAGCTTAGCTTTCTAAAGATACAGGCCGATATCAGAGGACTGTTTTCCCATTCTCCACAAAATGAAAGGAGACCAAAAACCCTGATATGCATTTAATAATATATCTAAGATGTGTTATAATAAAGTGCTTAAACACACAGTTCTGCCCAAGCAGCTGATTAACTTGAGGGTGCGGACATATGTTGCATATAAATACTTACTGAAACCATGCCATAGAATGAACATACTGGGTTAGAGACACACACACGCACATATTATTTGCATTTTGATCTGAAGAAGAATTGCAATATCCTGCCACAGGTCTCCAAGCAAAGAGAGGACATTCACGAACCCTCACAGTAGCCTTGGGATGTCACTAATCTGGCGGCCCCTGACTCCCACTCTGGGGTAGCCGGTCCTTCTCCTCCACAGACCAGAGCTAGGGCAGTGGCTTACGGTCCTTTGTGGATCTCTCACCGAATACCCCCGATCTGCCTCCTCATCCTGTCCCCACTATGTTACAAAGCACATACTGCAGCCTGGAGTTGTGGAAGTCCTTCAGAAGCCTGTCCCAAAGGCTGGGGGGGAGATCCTCTGCTTACATGTGCTATCACACCACCCTGCCATTGATTTCAGAAAGCGGCTGGTACGTTACAGCAGATCTTGGTAGCTGATTACAGCTTCTGCTCTTAACGTCATCATCAAAGAGCTGGATCTCTCTTTCTCGGAAAGGGGAGGCATATACTAACTTGTTACTCCCACCATTTTCCTGTTTCGTTTTGCACATTTTTTTTTCTAGTGCAATACTAGTGGCAGCAATAGCAAGCTTGAATTATCACTACCATTTTAATGCTGCGAGCAGTTGCAACTGGAAGCCACCTTCTCATCGGTGCCTCATGAGCACTTCTTTCCACTTCAGACTCTGGGAGTCTACAGCTCAACTATTGCTGCCTTCACGCTCTTGCAAATTTTAATGCATTATTAATAATTTTGTAACATATTTCTTCAAGCTCTTTAGCGGAAAATGTTATTTCAGTGCTGCTTCTGATAAGAGCCTTAGTCGCCATGTGCACTATTTCCAAGCTACCACACAACTGGAGCTTTTAATTTGTTCCCCCTTTCAAATACAAGAAGGACCTTCTGAGAATAATATTCCTTATTATCTGATTGCTTTAGTGAGTTGTTGGCTGCATTTCTAGGTATGCTTATCATCGTATCATAGACAGTACAGAGGGGAGACCTATTAACTAATCTCACTCTCCCCCTCTTACCCATAGCATAAGAGATCATAATTTGTAGAACGTATTCAAATTCAGATAAATCCAGATTTAGGTTTTAGAAAAAATAATAATGAGCAATGGGAAAAAAAAAACAATAGCAAGAAGAAATCCCCCTAAAAGGAAATATTTGCATAATTGCTGAAGAGGGTAATTCCTCCCTGGTCTCTGATCAGAAAATGCTCTTGCAAAGGCTAGATTTGGCCTCTTCCTGCTCCAAAAAGGTGCTGCCTGACTGGGGTAAGAAGGTAGCAGCTCCTGCCTTGCCCTTGCTGTGAAAATCAGGGGATGGAGGAAGAAAAATGCCAATTAGGCGAGAAACCTTAGCAACTAAATGGTCTTTACTGTGGAACCAGAACTGACGATAGAGTAAGGAGATGGTGAGAGAGAGTCACAGAAGAGTTTGAGAAGAATAGAAGATTGACATTTTTTGTCTGAAAAATGTATTTGTTGAAAAATAGTGAACTGACAAAAATGAAATACTTCAGAATAACATTTCAACTTCTTTAAAATGTCCTGATTTTTGATAAAAATACGAAATAGAAAATGTCTATATAATTTTCTGCAACTGTTAACAGTTTTTCATTTGACAAATCAAATTTGCTCTCATTTCTATAATTGGATTCTATTTTATTTCCACCAAAAATCTGAAGGGGTAAAAACAGAAAAAAAATGTGTGGGAGGAAACGATGCTGGCTTTTTTTTTTTTTTAAATACATTCTTTCTGGAAAAAAAAGTAAGATGGGGAAAATAATTATTGCCTCACCCTTCCCCCACTGGGAAAAAAAGAAAAGGCAAAACTTTGTACCATTGTATTTCAAAAAGTTGCATTTAGAAACTGCATGAAAATATTCAAAGAGGACTAAATTTTCTGATGCTTTTTACTGTTAGGCGTGCATTCATATTGCATGCATATTTCCACTAAGTTAAGGAGAAGTTACATAGTGATGGTCGTTCATGTCCTATCTCTATTAACAGGAAGAAATCTTTCGTGGGAGTGAACGGAATTTTTCTGCTCTCCCCACACACTGAGGGCAAGACAGAGATGTCCCTGCAGCACTTGGGTGCAAGTCTGCCTGCTGGAGGATGGGACCAGGCTACCTCTGCCACCAGGAAGACTTCCTACAGAAACCCAGCCGGATGCCGGGTAGGTGCCTATCTCCCGAGCAAAGCCCGTGCTCGGTACACATCTGTGTGTGCAAACAAGTATCTGACTGGCAGAAATGATTGTTTTACTGGATCGAGATGATACTCATGCTGCTAGGCTGGTTGCTGAGGTGTGATTCCATTCACCCGTCCTTAACACATGTGAGCTGAGACATGTTCAGTGAGCCAGCTGAAAGCAGCCTGGCTCTGCCTGGATGGGAGCTCTTCTTCTACACTGATTACTGCCACTTTTACCATTTGTGTGGCAGGAGAAGGGGATTAGAAAGAAAATAATATTGCTTGATTTCTGCCCACTCAGTGCTTCACGGGAGAGGATGCTAATGCAAACTCTTGTTATGCCTATCACTACAATATCTTCAAGTCATTATGGTGATAAAAAACATGTCATTTTTTGATATATATTTTTCTTTTTGCATTTTTCAGAGTTCCATGTTTCAGAGAAATCATCCATTTTCAGTAGCCTGCAGGGTCTGTGTGTGGTAGCACACAGCTGTTGAAAGGCAGGATGCTGGACTATCACAGCACTTCTTTGGCTGAGCATTGTGTCATGTCTGGCCTGCTCCAGCATGTCAGTTTTTGCAGTCAGGGGATGACTGGGTACTGTCAGTCTTGGATAACTGGCTTGGATATACATAGTGTACAAGTGGTGTCAGTTTTATTCTGCCACGTATGTAGCTCAAATGCCCACTTTAAGGCCTTTGCCTATTCCCTGCCTGAATAGTTGGGACAGGAGAAACCCCGAGTACTTTTCTTTTGGATACTGGTTACCTTTTCCCTCAATTTCTGGCACAGGGTCCTCATACATCCATAAACACGCTGTCAGCTGCTGGCCCTGGAGAGCTGCTATCTGGAGGCAAATCAGGCAGGGATTTGGGAAAGGACATTTGTGGGGACATGGGGTGAGCTCCAGGGGCTCCCAGGGGGGAGTCTGTGGGGAGACTGGGAGCAAGTGGCTTGGCCGGAGATTCCTGGGGTGGGTTGTATGTGGGACGGTGCGGACCGGGCAATAAGAGGCAATTTTCTTCTGGTGCTCCAAGAACACCTTGAGAAGACTGCAGAGAGTGAGCAGAAGAGGGAACAGAGAAGACAGGCCATGCACAAAGGGCCTAAAGAAGCAGCTCTTCATTAACCAAGAATGCTGTTGTCCTTAAATGGTCTTTCTTCATCACAACCAGATGTGCGTGATAAATAAAATTATACTCCGATAATGGTTTCTCAGGGAAAAGTGGTGATTCCAAAGATAAAGGGGAGACTAGGTAGAAAGAGGAGAGGAAGTGATACCAAATCTGAGGATTTAGCTTGCAAATCCATGTAGTTGGCTGTGATTAGCAGCAGCAACAGTTACAAAGAGAATACATTACCCTTTTTTGTTGACTTTTCAGTTTTTTAATTACCAGCAATTTGGTAATGGCATGCAGAATCAGATTCTGCTTCCTTTCACACTCCAGACACTCATGTCTTGACCACAGGGCCATAAAATTATCAAAGGGAAATATTATTGGCTGTAACCACCTTGGTAATATTTTTACAACTCCTGATTGACCACAAATCTATATTTAATAAGAAAAACAAAGCAAACACACACCCCATTCACTTCAGCTGGTGCTTTACATTGGACAGGGGAAATACATTCATTCTGTAGGGAGGCAGGAATTGAAGACCATGCCTAGGAAAATATGCTTATTATATCCTTGACTGGAAAAAAATTATAAATTTCCTTTTTAGGTATTTTCATAAGTTGTCCCAACCTTTATCAGCTGAAATGGCCTCCTGCAAAATTATTGCAAATATTCTACTGTACACCACATTGTGATGGCATATTAGAGAGATATTTTAACATTTTGAGTATGTTAACATAATTTAGAAATGAAGTCTTTATTCGGTAAAAAGAATGCCCTTTCATAGATTTGGATGCCTGAGGAGTCATAACAGTCTGAAACAATCTTGTCCATTCAGGCTTTGAGGCAGTGAGTCTCTTCTCTAGAAGCCTCTAGAGAGCTTTTAAGGAGCTGAGAGAGAGCTATGAATAGTGGGGTAGATGCTTGCAGCTGTTGAGAGGATGCTTTGAAACACAGCAGTGGCTGATGGTTTCTGTCAGGACCTCCAAAAATACATAGTCACTGCAGAATTAGCCTAAGCCTTGACAGTTAGGTGCCTTCAAGCATCCATACTGTTGATCTGTGCTTGGCCCATGCTCTTGCTATTGTAGGCACCTGGCTTCAGCAAGGGTATATCCTGGTGCTGTCAACATCTGGCAAGAAGAGGAGTTTCTCTAGAGGTATTTCGCTGCATGCTGTAGGGAAATCTGCTCTCTGTGAGTCCTAATGCAGAAGAACTCTTTGTTGCCCACTTGTCCACCCTGTCTGTCCTGCCATGTCTGCTCCTTGCTCTTGCCCATCCAAGGCAGGAGCATGACACAGTAGGCTGAACTCTTCTTGCTGTTGGCTGCATACTAGCCAGGAACACAGGGATGGTATTTGGGGGTGCAGGGTGGCATTTCTGCTGTGGCTTGTGCTCTCATGAGGCAGTGGCAATTTGCCATAGAGAGGTCACTGTATAGAATCCTGGAATCATTATGCTTGGAAAAGACCTTCAAGATCATAGAGCCCAACTGTACATGTTGGAGAGTTACATGGAAAGAACTGGCTCTGGATGGAGCTCCTGCTGTGTGCCCTGGTTGGGATCCTAGGTGTGGACTGGTGTCTCTAATGCAGGGTGTGTGATGCCCTCCTGATGCAGAGGTATGGTGTCTGGAAACGGTCCAGGCGGTGCATAGGAGTGGGCGCCTCAGAGGAGCTGTGACAGTCCTCTCTGTGTCAGTCTGCAAGGATAAGGGAAGGCTGCACCAGCCCACGGTTGAGTTCTGGACTGCTTGTCCCAAAACAAGTTCAGATCAAATCTCTAGCTAAGAAGTTTGCTGTTGACAGGTTAACAGATAGTACGCTGCAATTATTGCTGTTGCTGATATACTTGAAATTATAATGGAGTTTTGAGGCCATGAGTAATAGCTGGAAGGAGATGGCAATTGGTTCCCATGTGTCCATGATTCACTTGCCACAAAGCAAGCATATATTTGTCCACTGCTACGGATACGCTCGGCCATTGCACCGCACTTGGCCAGTCACAGGGGCAGGTTAGCTGTGTGGGATACAGTCAAAGTGCATGCTCTGAGGGAGCTGGGACAGAGCGGTGTCTCTGTGGATGGGCAGTAGCCTTCTAGCCATCCTGCACGCTCACTAGAGATTGCCTCAGCTGACTGCTGTTAACAGGTAACCCAAACTGCATTCTAGCAGGCAGGTTCATGAAACCCTAACCCATGCCTGATTTAATGACACAATGAAACGTTACAAGGTAGAGGAAGAGGCCAGCAGTAGAAGCAACTTGTGAATCTGCCTGATGTCAGGACATTCGTATCATTCTGGCATACCATGTCTTGTAGAAAGGAGCACGTTTGGTAAGTTTTTCCTGGGAGAGGGTTTGAGTCTCTGCCAGGATCTACTTTTGTGTCATGAACACACTCTGCTATTCCTACTAATATGCTGTCCTTAATGATATTAATGACAATTTGTATATGCAGGGTAAGAGTTCCCTTGCAAGGCTGCTTGAACGCTCACGATTCTGCTCTCCCCAGAGGAGGTATTAGCAAGAAGAGTATATATAGGCATCCCTTATGGAACCAGTAGTGCCACTGATAATGGAATTTACTATACGCTGATCAGCTCTCCAAACACTCCTTTTGCAGCTGTCAGGACTACCTCCCTGCTGCCCTTCTCATTTGAGGTTTTCAGTTTTCTCTCCTTTTCTCTGCCTTGTCCTTTGCTGCCTCTCCACGTCCTACTACTCTTTTCCTTCTAGTAGTTGTTGCACTGGTCTGATGAGCCCATTTTGCAGCAGGTCACCTCCACAGCTTGTGGGATACTGGTTCTGCCACAGCTTGTGTGAGTATCCCTGCCTATTTCAGTGAGAAGACTCAGCTAAAGGAGTGGAAAATCATATTACTATTTTTTGCCTGCATGAAGGAAAAAAGGGAGCCTCTCCCATTTTTCATTCTATATCATAGCTAAGCCAAACGTTGTTACTTTTATCTAAAGCTATGCACATAACTGACTTTTCAGTTGGCTGGCTGCATTGAAGTATTGGAGGAAAGCAGTCTTTCTGCTTGATATGAAACAACATTTTTTGGTTTCCTAGGCAAGTGGGGGAAAAAAAAATCTAAAAAATTTAATTTGAGGCCAAGTAAAACATTTCAATTGACTTAAAATAAACATTTTCTTCACTATAAAATGAAAATTTTCTTTTTGTGAAGGAAACCAAAAATTTCTCTTTTTTTTTGATAGAGTCATTTTTTCAATAAAATACCCCTATGATTCAATTTAATCTGTGGGGTGAACCCATAGATTAGACTCTACCCTGACCAGGGTTTCTGAGTCTAGCCTGACAAGAGTTGGGGAGAACTCTGACAGTAAGGTTGTCTCCTGCCTCCGGAGGAAGGAAGCAAACAGGCCAAATCCATGCCAGCCCTCTCCCACCCCAAAACCCCGCCAAGTGTCCAGTTAAGTGTCTTTTCACAATTTAACTCTGCAAATAAAATTACCCTGAACAGCGTAAAGGGAGTGTATGAAAGAAAATTAAAGGCACATGTTTATGAACGGCTCCCCATCCCTCCTCAATTTAAGTGCTGAAAATAATTTTGTCTTTTGTTTCATGACTTGTACAGTGGTAAAAACACTGAAGCACATTTATTCACACGTCATCAACTTTCAGGAAGAAAACAAAATATATTAGTGCCAGCAACTTTGATAACACAACGTAAATGACAAATACTGTGATAAAATTAAAAAAAAAAAAAGGTGCTGTAAAGTGTGGCTTGCTGGACCTTAAAATTAAGCACTAAGACATGCCCAGCACTTTCTATTGCTCAGTGTCAGAATACTCGAGGAGCTGAAGCCTCTGAATATGCCCTTCCAGGAGCAAATGCTGAGCCCCTGAAGAGAATTGTGCTTTGTCCTGCATTTAAGATCATCTGCACTGAGTTCCAGTGTTAAAACAAAACAGTTCCAGTTAAAAACAAAACAAAGAACACGCTTATGATCTTTTGATAAAGCCCAACGAAACTCCACTACTGTATTTTTTTCCTAAGGTATTTTACTGTGATATAATATGCCACAAACATTAAATATGAACGTTTAGATGTATTTGAATATGAGAATCTCTTACTCAGAGAAGGCCATAGATGATCTTATAATTATGGTGATGGGTGTTTTTTCCATTGTAATCGTCTTTAGCTGCTCGTATAGCTCACCAAGATTTTTTTTCCTGGCCTGGCTTCTCTGGGATGTAACCACTCCTGGGCCAAGGGACTTACTTACCTTGCATTTGGACCTGTGCTGTGGTGGTCCCTGCCTTGCTCTCTTTGATATTACCTGGGCTGTGCCAGGATCAATAAAATGGAAATGTCTTCTCTTCATCACGACAAAGGGGAGGTTGGTATTAAGCTTCAGCAGTCTATGATGTTTGCAGTGGCAGAAATTGATACGTCCCACATATTATTTCAAGGCTTTAAGATGTTTGCAGCTGTGTCTTTATCAGAAATTCCTGCCTCTGAAGTGAAAGGTTTTAAAATTTCTTTATGTATGTAGCTTCTGAGCATCTGGATCTCTCTGCTCATATCCTTAAATTTGTTGAAATGTGGCAACAGCATTATGGCTGAGGTAATATGCTTGGAAACATCTTCAACCAGTCCTACTATGGACTAAATATATGATGAAGCAGCTCAAAAATAAATCTCAAATTATTGTTTTACTTACGTACCTACAGGTCACCCTAACCAGTCCTCAAAGAAAGACGAGACCAAGTAACAACTGAAAAGGAAGCACGGTAAAGAACATAAACTACATCATTATTTCTCCCTGAATCTTAGTCCCCTCTCCTGTCCCTCTTCCTCCTTCCACCGGTTCCCATCCATCTATTCCAAAAGCATCAGTCGCCCAGCTTGGGAACAGCAGTAGTACCAGGAGCCTTGGGTAACCAGTTCCTCAGCAGTAACCATGAGTAGCAATGAGTAGAGACAGAGTCCTTGTAATTAGCCTGTGCGTAAGGCACTAGCTGAAACAGATTCACACAAAGTGCTCGCCAAACAAGTCACCATACTAAATGCATTTATATATATAAAAAAAAAATTATTAACTGAAAAGAAGGCTAAATTATTTGAATAAATAACGAACCACAAATTTCTCAATTCTGTTTCATACCAAACTTTTACGTTAACCTTCTAATTCTTCAACCTGCTGAAGCTTTGGGAAGATTAAAGCTAAGGGAAAGTGAAGAGCAAGAAAATGCAGCTACATATGTGATTGCCACTATTGTACCTCACAAACACCAAGTCACTGACTGTGTTTCAGTAGAAGTTATTTCAGGTTTTCATTACATGATCAAGTTTCTGTGGCTATAGCTAAAATAATAGTCTAAACCCCATCTCTAAGGGAAGACTCACAGCTAGAGCCTATATACAATTGTATGTTTTCACCATCCATACCTCTATTCAGGAAACCATTTCAGCACATGCTAAAGTGCAGAAAATGTTTAAATATTTTTCTCCTCTGGTGACTCTGTGAAGAACTATAGCTGTTTTTCAGGCAGATATTCTTAAGAAGGGACTTATCTTGTATTTAAGGATAGTTGGAAATTTCACAAAATTGTGTTTTTTTCAGATTAGGAAAAAATGAAAATGTAGGACTACTTCATCAGAGTCTTAAATAACAAAATATTAATGTTTTTGGTACATGGGCATGCCCGGCACAGACTGCAACTTCCTTGAAGTTCATTCTCCAAGAGGTTTGCTCAACTGAAAGCTGATGAAAAACAAAAGTTGCAAAATGCTGTTGTGCTGGTTCTGCCCAGTGGAGCTCCACAGCAAATGGCAGCAATTTTAACAAATCTGGTTCGGTTCTGATGTCCTGCGCCTTTCCCTCTTGGCTGGTGTGCTTAATAGGCTCTCTGTTTTGCTAAGACCAGTGCATCAGATAAGCAATGGTATTTCTAATCATCAAGACAATATTGTGGTATTGCCATTGCAACATTGATTAAACAGATAAAATACAGCATTACAAAACCAATGAGAATACAGTACTTTGACGCTGCAGCTCACTAGTGCTTCCAGCCACTTCCACAGAAAGTAATAAAAAGTGCAATCAATGAATTGGTATTTCATCAACAAGATTTAACCTCAGTCATCATCTGTAGCAGGGCTGAGGTTTTTAAGACTACATCTTGACCTCTCATTATGCCTTGGTTATGGAGGCCTTGGCTGAACCAACATTTACTGGTCAGGGATTTGTTCTATCATCACAGATCATTTTGTTTTCACTATTATTGAATTCCCAGTGTGTATGTATCTTCCCTTTGTCTCTGCTATTCAGAGCAGTCTCCATTTCTTGTTAATTTATAAACAACACAATGAAATCAAATGAGACTCCCATAGGGCTTTCTTTTTATTGTAAACATGTTAATGCTCGGTGAAAACACTGAGGTGTTTCTAAACCCAGCTACTAAACCCAGCAGGAAAAATAATGGTTTTGGAGAGGTGGTGGCAAGTCAAATATAGCATTTGTTCAAAGTAAAATAGTTGGTTTCTAAGCATATGCTTTCCCCAAGAAGGATTTTTTGGCCATATGAAGATCGAAATCTCAGGTAAGCCTCTCTTACAGCCTCTCTTACAGTATACAGTATATACTAATTGTATCTGGTCTCCATTTTTGTGGGAACAAATTAAAAACCTGGACAGTGAAAAACATGTAGTTGAGACCTTTTTCCTGTTTTGGGGCATGGGAAATATTATGCTGAATGTCTCTTTCAGGAGCTCTAAATAAAACAATGGGATGAACATTATGTAAAGTTCTGCTCAGTCCCATCACCAGATGAATCAATGACTTCACTTTTTTTTTTCAAAGAAAAGAGCTATTTTAATATGTTCTCCTAGTTGAACCGTCTGACTTCTTCCTCCTTAAGAAAAGGCTAAAAAATAAGATTTAATTACATTAAATATATAAATTCCAATAGAAATCATTTCTGTTTCTAGACATGGGACATTGCTCTTTATTATTTTTATGATGTTGCAGAACTACTGAGGTTATAACATACATTAAAAGTAGACGCCAAGCTTTCTTAAATTAAAGGGTCGGCTACGGCCATGCCTTGCCTCTAATGAATCAGTCTCAATCCCTGTGTACCCAGTACGTGCACACCTGAGAGGTTACGGTGGATGTCTCTTCTCACTCCATGAAGCAGAAGCACGTTCTTTTTTTTTTGTAAAGTAGAGCAATGTGGCAGCAACACAATTGTTCTGCTGGGTGAATCCTTAAACAAAGTGAGATAGAGGGAACTGATAGACTATATTTAAAGTCTATAAAAAGTTAACAGCCTCTTCTCAATAATTATGTATCTATAAAAAAATAAAGATGATACAGGGCCAAAACTTAATGGCATTTATGTTAATGTGATGCTGAACACTCAGAGTCTGTAGATATCTGCAAAAGTGGGTCACATATAGCTTAGAAGCTTTACGTTGTATATTCTATTCAGCATGTGTCTGTTCAAATAAGTTTTCTGGGCGGAAAGTGAGCAAGTCACCTCTAGCATTGTACTGCTTCTGTCCATGCTGTCTGTGCTTCTTTGAAATCATGCTGTCCCTGCTGAACGTGGAGGATTGAAAATCTCCCATTTGTTGCTGGCTAATGCCCCTTTGTTTAATGCTCAAATGGGGCAAATCTCCTGGTTCCACCTGCTTATATATTTGCCTTTGTTCATGCGAAGTCTCACAGTCTGGCAGGGTGGGAGTAAGGGAAAGTAAGGACCTAATTCCATCTAACACCAGCTCACAGTGGCTTTCACTGGTTTTATAGCACTGTGGTTTCACAGGGCTGCTCTGTTTTGCTGTTACTGTGAGATCGTCTATGTCCATGTAATTAAGAGAGCCCCAGAAGTAATCTTTGCAGAGATCAGAGTGAAGGAGCAGGAAATATAACGACATTTGGGAATCCAGAGAAATATGTTCGCTTTTTTTTTTTTTTTTTACTGGAAACTCTGGTCCCCATTTTGTTGCCACTTTCATGAAAAAAAAATCAAAGTTATATCAGGCATTAAAATGACAAATTAGATGATTTTGTTTTAAATATGGAGCACTATCTGCTTGTCAAGCAGCTTCATAATTAGCAGTGGCCTATGCGGTATCAAGGCAAGAGATCATCAGATCGAGTTTCATGTTTATTGCACAGCCGGTATCTTCCCTATTGCTAATGAAAGAGTCTCCCAGGGACTGGCATATCTGAGCCTGGCAGCTATGTAACATCACTCTTTGAGCTTCAGTTCCATCTCAACCTTCATTCTGATTTGGTTTTTGATCACATTGCATATTTATAAATTTATCTTGTAATCAAATATGTTTCCAATGATACTTTTTGAGGCACAACAAAATAATACATTTTCTAGTAATTTTTGTGACTGGTCAGCGTAAGTGGGCATTTGCGGGGGGTATTCCACTTTCTGGAATATGGTTAGCTTTATTGTTTTGTATGGGCAGGACATATGTATTCATAAGGGCATAAATGGCCATCAAGGTACTAGTGGTTCACAGTTTGCCTCCTGTTTAGCCTGCTTCTCCCCAAAGCTGAAAACATTTTGGTGACAGAAAGTAAAATGTCTCTGAAAAGACATGATTTAATGAGGAGATGAATTGCAAATAATGAAAAGATGGAAATGTGTTTCCATAAGTGATTCCTTGCTTGCATTTGCTAAAATGCTCCCTGCAGAAAATTTCCTCATCTTACCTTTTCCCCGTCTAACCTTACTATTGTTCTTATGACTATTTCCGTGTAAAATGCAGTTGATGGTTCAGTATAAGCAATAAGATCACAGGACTTTTGATACTGGAGTATTGGATCAGCTGTCATGTCATGACATACATATTCATAACCTAGCAGGCCTTGTAGTCGATTTATGCATAAGGGACCGATAAGAAAAAAAAAATTGATTTATGATGATCTGAAAAACATGGTCTCCAAAGATGTATTCTGCAGCTTTGAGACCTACAGTTTAGGCTCTATTAATTTTACAGTGCTGTCTGGAATTATCCATCTGTTTAAAGGTTAACTGTCTTTACACTTTTGAAATGGGTAGTTCGGTTTTGGTTCTTGCTTTGTTCATGCCACTGATTTATAAATTATTAAATCTATCACCACACAAAAAGACTGCAATTGGTTGCCAGATTACAACATCTACTTATTTCAAATTTTCCTTAGCAATTTTTGATATTATCTTAATTACTTTCTGGTAAGGGTTTGAAGGAGGGGCAATGTTGAACCCAATGGCCTATGTTGTACAATGCAATGAACCTAGTGCAAGAAAGCACCATTATTCTAACACCAGAGTACCCAGAGAAACATATCAGGGAAAAAAAAAGAAAAAAAGAAAAAAAAAACTTTCAACACAACACTGTACCAGACAACTTGAACACATACTCATGTATCCACAGTTAGAGATGGTGGGACCTGCTGGTCAAGAAACAGCTTCAGAGAAGACTTGTAGAGTTTGACCTTTTTGTTGTCTGAGTAAAGCAGACAAGCTGTAATGTTTTTTTTTTTTTTTTTTTCTTTTAATGGTATTAGTTGAGAGGGTAGGACCATGGCTCTTGCTCCTTTCCTGTCAGGACAGCCGATCTTGCTTTTTTTGAAACTTTCTGCTGGAGGGAAGCCAGGAAAAGCTAGGAATGGGGCTGTGGCTTGTATGGAGGTGGCTCTGAGTCCAAAAGGATCCCAGGAGGCACCACCATCACTTGTTCAAGAGACAGACTGGCATCTGAAGTGAACAGCATTGTAGAAAATGATTTTACACTTTGAACTCCATGGTTCCTCTCACACAGCCTAATGATACTCAGCATGAGCACACGTTTGGCTTTAGGGCACTTGTTGACAATACATAATCTATAGATTACAAACACAAAGTTCTCGATCATCTCTTCTCTTCTATGAAGCACATCCTGCCTGTGCTTTCCAGCAGCTGAGCATTTGTTTGAATTTTTAGCGTGTGATTATTTGAAAGTCAATCTGAGTATATGCAGCTACCAGGGAATAAGGTCTGAATTTTCTCAGAATTCCTTTTGGTGTGTGTGCATGCACATCCATGTGCTTCTGTGCTTCTTGTCACTACTGTCTGCACATGTTGATCTATTGAAGCAGTTATCAATCACAGACTGGGATAACTGTTGGACAGCGACAGTCTTCTTGAACTTAAAAAGTCTCTAGCTTTTGTCTGTGTAAATTTGTTATTCTTAATCTTTCAGATAGATCAGGGATGTTTTTTTTTTTTCAGCTAAGCTTTGAATAAATCCCCCTATTAATTTTCTAAGTTGCTTTTGGACTCTTAATTAACTGTCTCCAGCACACAAGTTCTAACAGAAACTTCCTTTCTCAAAGCACGGGAGACCTATCCTTACATTCCCCACAGCTTTTGGACAGACACAAACCCAGGAGAGCCATTTTGTTTGTCTTTTTTGCTTGATCAGCAAAAATAGAAATATCGCCTGTGCAGTATCTCTTGTACATAGAATAAGTAGTTCAGTTTTAGCATAGTTCTAGGAGAAAACTATTTCACAGAAAAAAAAAAAAGTGTTCCTTGAAGTATTTTCCATTCCACAGCTTGAAAAACTCTGCATGGGTATTCATCATCTGATGATAGTCAGCCATGGGTGAAAAAGTTTGTTACGTAGACTGATAAATGTTGAGCAACTGCTGCTTCCAGAAAATCATATTCAGAGTTTCATTTCCTTAATATTCTGATAGTTGGCATTTGCATGCATAAAACTGGAGAAATTCCCAAGAGAATGCTGAATAAATACCTTATGATCTGGTCCATTAACTTCAGCTGGAGGGGTCAGCTCTAGAACTATTAGAAAATAGCATTTTCCCCATATATAGTACGTTTTCCTTTCATTTGAAACTGAAAATGGAAAGTTTTTTTTTCCAAAGTTGTTCAATTGTTAGTCCAAATGATTTTAGTTTGTGTTAGAAATTGAAGTTCTCAGGCTTGAAGTTTTGCATTTACAATGTAACGTTGAAAATTTCTACATAAAAAGACACTTTGTGTGAAATAAATTATTTAAATGAACTCCTAATTTTCCAGTGAAAGCCCAATTATGTTGGAAAATTTTTAACCATTTTCTCAAGAGTAGAATTCTCAAGAGAAATGAAATATAGCTGGTATACTCTCACAGAATCATAAAACCCCTCCAAAGTTAAGAGGCCTTGAGAGTTCACCTAATGTATTTCTATAGCATACAATGCTAAAGACAGAAAAAAAAAAAGATAATGGTTTAAATGGTCACAATGAAGAGTTTAAATGATTATAATCAATATATTCTAAGCAAGAGTTAATTTCCAAACTAATGGAAATATATATATATATTTAATATAACTTTTAATATACTACTTCTACCTGAACCAGTCATGTAATTTATTCTGAATTAATATTTTTTTATGCAGTGCTAAGAGTTTCTAGTTAGGAACAGGGTCCTGTTTTACCAAGTGATATATGAATACATAATTTAGCAAAAAGCCCCACCCTGAGCAGCAAGTTATCTAAAGAAACTAAGATAGGACTGCTTCCTTGAGATTTTAATTCTTTCTAGAATCTCCTTTGTATGCTCTTAAATACTGTTAAATATGTTATTGGCAATAAATATCATATTCTTTTTCAAGGAGGGCAAAATTAGCAATTTCAGTTTTACCACACATGTAATAGCATGGGTTGAGCTTGCCAATGGATAACACACATAAACATAACATGTCAGTCTAAAAACTGCCAGTCTCTTCCTGACCTGCTTATGGTCTACGAGCAGACTTGGTTTTGCTTCTTAAACAACACGCAAGTGAAAAACTGGTAGGAGATAATTATGAAAAACAAACCTCATGGCTGTGATTGCAGGAGCTATTGTGATAAATACAGGTAAAAATGTGAGGCTGAAAACAAGAATACATTCATTCAATGGCTTTCTGTGGCCACGATGTAATTGAAAAGGATGCTGAGATCTCATTACTGCTTGAAAAGGTCTCCTCACTATGTGGAAATGTGGACATAAAGCAATAGGGGAGAGCTGAACATTAAAAACATTGACCTGCTTCCTTTAGCTCTTGATTAGTCTGGGGATGAGGAAGATCTGCACACCCATCTGGCAATCTCTTGTAAATATTGACTTCAAGGGAGCAATGCCATACTGCCAGTTCACAGCAGTGTCTTCATTTGTTACAGCCAGACTGTGGCATTTCAGATAATGGCTGCACTGTGCAATGAAGTTTTGTCACTCACTTTAAGAGCTCTGGATACTTTAGGCTTAATTCAGTTGATTAAGTCCAGGCATCTAAGGCCATCTGAGATGTGCTGGGTGTCCTGCTGGGTCCTCAACTCCTGGTCTGGGATTGTTTGGGTCTCCCATAAGTCTCACATCATATCTACTGGTCTACAACGTGGATGCCTAGAGCATCTCCAATTTCAGTGAGGGATTATATTTCAACACCCAAATGGCACCCGTTTTATCTTTGTGACCGAGGTCATGTTTGCTGTGAAATAGTAGAAGATAGATAGTTAGCAACTGGCTTAACTTTGACACTGAATCACCCCAAATAAATACGCAAAACTGCTGTAGTACCCATCAGTGCTACCTTGCCTGAAGCATACCAAATACCTGGTGGAGCCCTAGCTGCCACAACATGCTCTGGGCTCTCCTTTAATGACAGTGGAAGCTACGGGATTTTGCAGGATAACTGAGGCTTCAAAAATGAACCTGTCCTTAACTGGTTCCACAGAAAGGGCAGAAATCTGAGAACAGAATCTGAAGGAATATAGGTCACCAAGTTTCCTAACTGGGGAAGCAGCAATGTGAGCACTTGCTGAAACTTGCGGGAGTCAGTGAGGAAGAGCTAGATGTACATACACTGAGGAGAAAGGCCTGGCCTGCTCTTCCCCATGATCCTTGCAAAGGTCTCTCCAAATCTCAGACCCACACACTGTTGTGGAAAGTACAGCGTTAAAGCACATTGCCCCAAATGCAGAATTAAAGGTTGTGAGAGAGACGTGGAAATTAGAGAACTCAAGTGGGCTGCTTGTGTGGAAAGAGAGGTGTAGAGCCAGAGGGATGCTTTGGGCTCTCATGTTGGGAAGCACCTGAGAGCTATTTCTCCTATGACTGGACACTAGGAAGAACAAGGGAGACACACTGTGACTGAGGGGTGATTCTCACTGGACTGCCATGGAACCAGCACTGTGGACAGATGACTGTAATAGAACCTCTGACAAAGAGGACCGCATTAGCCTTTTAACTGGTCCCTATGGCTTGTATCCTCTCCCCTTCTGACAATGCCTGCAAATCACGGCACACTAATAACAATTTCTTTTGTCCGAAAATCCCTTGGATTAGGGACCTGAGCACTAGCCAATAGCATTGGTGACCACGAGTCGCATTTCGTCTGCCTCAGATGCTTAACTTTAGCATTGCTATTACTTCATCTCCTGGCCTACGGAGGGACTCAGAGAGGGGCAGCCATGAGTGGCGGGTCAGCTGAGATGTGTAGCGCCCTCCTGAACGTGGAGGCGGCAGTTCTCATGACACCAAGGTGCTGTCAGGAGGCAGTCTGAAGATGGCCCCTAGCACTTTTAATAGAAAGCAGTCTGCTGCTGCTTGTACCTCTGGAGGTGCTCACGCAGCAGCCTGAGCCCAGGTAGGCGCAGGCAGCAGTTGGATATTAGCTGGGATAAACATGCACGCGCTTGATTGAAGCCTTATTCTATCACTCTTTTGGCTACTTTGTACAAACCTGTTAATAGTTGATGTGAAAAGTCTAATGGTCAAAATACATCATAAAGAAGAAACTGAGCAAACATGGAATTTCACCGCTAATACAGCGAGCAGCTGACGTGCCATGATCGCATTTACTAACAACAGCGCTAGGTGTAGTAACCCATCTGAGGTTGTTTTTCCAATCTTTTCACTTTCTCCTTTCCCCTACTCCCTCTCTCTGTTTCAGAAAACATTTTTTCTTGCTGGATGTTGGTGCAAAACCTCTCCAGCGATCCTCGCAACTTGCTGGGCATGTTTTTTGTTAAGTGCCAGGTGGTGAAATAAAAAAAGACAAGCGCACAGAGACTTTTTGTTACTGTGATTAATTTTCACATTCTCACAACTCCTGAACCTGGCCGCATCCCGAGGTGGAAGATTCAGCATTTAAATAACATTCATGGGTTACTATTGATCGGGTGGGGGGCAAGGGGAAGTGCATTTATTCCTCCTGGATTCCTCCTTCTCCTGCTTTGTAATTATTTGTTTCCACTTGTAGTGGGTTTTGTTATTTAGTGTTTAAAAGTAGTTTAATTAATCTCTTCTGTTGTTGTTTTGAAAAAGTGACAGACATTCATGAGATAGATAATAGATTGATACAGAACACTTGAGGGGACCCTGGAGTGCTCATCATTTGCTAGGTAGGGTATGTTAAACATAATACTGGTAAGATCAAGCCCTCCAGGACAAAAAATGAAAGAGGCATTTAATTGGAACACTTAGCAATCACAAAACCAAGACAGAGGTTAAATTGTTTTGAGCAAGAGAAATTAATACATTAAAGGTTACATTTCCAACTGTGAGGCTGCAGAGCCAGGCTCTTATGCAGTGTCAGAATTACATAAGGCAGAAGAAATGGCTCTGAAATGATTGTGGAATCATTAACAAAAGCCAAGGCAGAGTAAGACATTTCCCAGCAGGAGGGTGTGAAGAAGAATAAAGACATGGAGAGAGCTCATTAAGAATGAATTGCAGACCATAAACATTTGAAACCACTAAGTGTGGAGTTCTATCTGTTATCTAATGACTCAGAAATTATAAAACTAGCAATGACTTTCAGAAAAGGAGTTGACTTTGCAGGAGGTTGTTTGCCATTGTGAAAAAAGGTATTTTTTTCTTGTTGGGGGAAAAAAATAAAAATCCTTCATCTTTGTAAATCAGCACAATTTAAGCAACTTCAGCTATACCCCTGAGAGATTTCCTTCTGTATAATTACACATTGTCTCAGATTTAGTAACAAGGATGTTGAAATGGAGGAACTGCATAGAGGATGAAGGAAGAGACAAGAGGTTCATTTCTTACTGTCTGACTGCAAATGATTAACCTCTTCATCTTTGAAAAGATCTAGCAAGTGCTGAGATCTCCCTAATTAGTGGGAATTTCATTTTGCTCATTTTGATTAAGGTTTAGTCTATGCCTGATAAACAAATGATAGTCAAAGAAACAGGGGTGAATTAAATGCACTGACCAAAACGTGCCCATTTCATTTATAAGATAAAGTGCCAGTAGAATTATGCAGAACCTAGAAAAAAGGCAGATAGTAATAGTAATATGGATGACACAACCATTGCACCAGGCTACCAGGAAACTCCTCCGATCTCCCAAGATGCTGTAGATTGTATTCCTATTTATTGAATTGATCCTGGAGGAGTTTCCAAGCCAAGTATCCTGTGGGATGAGTAGAAGGAGGGGCAAACAAGCAAAGGAGGAGGTTCAGATTTAGAGAGTAGCACAGAAGAAATTGCTAGGATGAGAAAAGTTGGAGGTTTAGGGAGAAGTGCTGTAAGAATAATGGCCATTGAGGATTGCTGACAGTTATTGAAAGGTTATTAAAAGAAATCAGTTCAGTCCACCCTATATTCATTCATTTTTAAATATTTCTGCTGATATGAAAGCAACCCATCACGAAATAAAATTTCCAACACTAAACAAAACATTTTGTCCTCAATATCTGTAACTTTTAATCATCCTCAATTTAAGTTTTGGTCGATTCTGAAAAAATGTAGGGAATTTCAAGGGAATCTTGTCACTCCTTACTTGTTATGGTTTTAAAACAGCAAAATGAAATAACAAATTCCCACCTTTTTTGTTTTGAATGATAAGGAGCAAACATTCATCTACATATTCAGCATGAGTTCATGAAGTATTTTTGTTGACATAAGCCTGTATTTTAGGGCAAACAGAACAGGCAATCCAAAGTTTCATCCAGTTTTAGTATAAAAACAGAGAGCAACAGGATCTGGGACAAGGGAACAGAAATGGTAGGATAAATGTAGACAGGACAATAGAGAAATTAATTTCTATACTCTAGGCACAAGAATTTCTCATTTGTGGTGAATGTAGAGATAGCTAAATGCATGCAAGGTCCACTTAATGGATCTGGTTTATAAAATTGTCTGCTACTTTCTGACCAGCATTTATTTTGACGGTTGAATGACTTATGGTTCCAATTAAAAGCAGCTAGATGCCTAACTCTGAGACTGCAGCTATAGAAAATAGCTTGGCTATATACTGTGTTCATTTGTGCTTGCATTTAGAAGCACATACGTCTTCACTGGAGATGCAGCAGAGAATGCAGGTGAGTGGAATTTGCCCACTTCTCACCTGGCCAAGCCAGAATTTACCCCCTCCTCAGGGAGGTGAGCGAGCCCAGCTCCTCACCCGTGTGCTCCTGCCCGTAACTATGCAAAACTGGGTGCAAAACTAGAGGTCACATTGAAGGTTGGATCACAGGACTGGTGTCTATCAGCCCAAGCTGGGAATGCAGCAAGGACCTCGCCTGGGTCTTTTTTCTGCTGGAGAGAACACTTGACTTGTTGTCCTCAAGCTACTCACGTGATGAAATGTCAGTAAACATTTTTCTGCTCCTAATACTTCGCTCCCCTTGGCAACTACCACATCCACCTGTGTTATTAGAGAGACAGCCCCCCGTGCAGTGACAAGGGAAAAACAAAGGCAAGGGAGAATTGTGTTAGTTTAAAACAGAGGCAAATGTTGTGGGATAGATTCAGTCCCCTCTGAAAAAAGTGCTTCTTCTGTCGTTTCCAGAAGAGGTGGAATTAATATCTGCGCTTCTGGAAATGACTGGGACCTACTGGGGAAATAGGTGTAAGTAAAATGACAAATAAAGCCTATGTCCTTTCTGGCATTGCTGGTCAGATTGAAATAATCCTATGAAGTATTCAAAAAACTGTGTGTCGTCAGGATCTGTGTGAAGATCATGAAGTTTGGCTTGTCATTTGGAGTTCAGAGGGGAGATCATTTGCAAACAGGAGGAAAGGGCTTGGAATTCAGCAGAAAGGGAAGACAAAAGGAAAAGGACCCTGAAATTTCTTTAATAAATAACCAGGATTGAATAGCTACAAGAGGCAGCCCAGAAGTGACAGTCAAATGTAGCATACCACTTAGGGCTCCATCAGATATTTCCCTCTTGCTGCTGCTTCTGTGTCTCTGGATACTGCAGGAAGAGGTTTATTGTGGTGCAGATGTGCTGCAGAGTGTGCAGCCTGCTGCAATAACAGAGCTGTTTCCAATGGTCTTTGCTGCGATACCATGTACTGTATGTGCTTAGCTGAAATCAATGGCACATGTAAATGAGCATAGGCAGAATCCCTTCCACCGCCAGGAACAAAGCGTCTCTGCTATCCTAAGCAAATTAAAGGATCAGCTCGTGCAGGATACACAAAGAACTGTGACCGCACTGTGCCATGAGGGGTCTGTTGTGAAGCCGAATATGTGTAATTTCCTATTGGTTTGGGCAGTGTGAGGGCACTTAATACAAAGCAAGCAAGATCTTTGTGTGCGCTGCTAGCGACGAATGCTCGGGAGAAGGCATGAAACCGAGGTTTGGTGAAAACCTCTGTGATAGCAGAGCAAAATCTTTAATGGGAGGGGAGAAAAGAAAGGTTGCATATACACAACTACTGAATAAACAAATTATATGTCGAGTCTAAGTGATTAATTGCCCTGAAGAAATATATGGAACAGGCCAAACTGGAGAGAAAAGAAAAAGCATATTTCAAGGATGAGACAAAACCAGACCCTAAAAGAAATGTGAATTTTCAGAATTCCCCCCACCCTCAAAATAAATGTCCTCCTAAACACCCCTGTGCCCCCGAATAAACAAAATTAGAATAATAAAATAAAACAAAAACAGCAACTTAAGCAGGGAGGAAGGAGGGTAAGGAAAAGGGAGGGAGGGAAGAAATATACCAGATAAAGAGAAAATATACAGTGTAATATTTCATCTGCTGATATACCACAGTGAAACATAAACTAATCCCCATTCATATGGGAATATTCACTCAGAATTTACTTGTGGCTTTGGTACTTTTTCTTGACTGGTTAGATTCCAGGTCTTCTGGAAGACCTGGAAAATTTTAAAATACAAACGTAGATAAGAATTAAGGGTATCAATTCACTACTGAGTTACCATTGCCTCCCTCTCCCATAAAAAAAATCCCACACCTTGCATGTTGCACACCTTTGTGCATGTATATAATAAAATAAACATGTTTAATGTAGTCTTATAGCTAGGGGTCATATGGATATACTTATATACATTCACACACACAATACCCATTGCTTAGTTAAGTACAAGGGAAAAAAGATTTTCTTTGAAGACCAAAAGTCAGACCCAAGGTAACAAAAGTAAAGTGTAATTTACCCTGTAGTTAAAAACCAAAGGAGTCTTTTTACTAGGGGGCTGCTGGTTCTATTCATGCCATTCCAGAAGAATATAAAAGAGACGCTTTGGGATTTTGAAGTAAAAATTCACAACAGTATGTCTTTACTTTTTTTTCCCCTTCAACCAAGACATCTTTTGCTGGAGTCCTTTATCTAGAGCTTTGTATACATATTTTTAATCCTATACAAAAATGATAGGATGTCAAGAAGGATCTATAATAACACCATTTTTTTTATTTCACTTCAAAGACTTGGCAATTTCTGATCCATGTGACATTCACACTCCTTCAGGGTCAAACAACATCTTGCAGCCTTCATAAAATGATTAAATATTTTAAACAGCTCCTGCTTATACCTCCATCGCCCCTCGAGACTGATACTGTTATCGTTTTTGTCAAAGCCAGTTTCCATCCGCATTTGTCATTCCTGCTTGCATTTATGAGTTATCAATCGCCACGTCAAAATGCAAAATAACTGATGTTCTCTGGGCGGGATTGGATGGTCTATCTGGGGCTTTTAATCAATGCTGATTTTTATTTTCCATACCCATACATAAATCTTTACCATTCTGGGCCACATATAATGCGTTTGTACAAAACGCAGTGACAGAAGCAGTAGTTATATTATCAAACATTATACCTCGGGGCTAACTGAGTATCAAGGGCTTTCAAAAGGGAACATTGGGAATTACTGTGCAGGAGAGATGACTGCAGGAGAGAATATAAGGGATTGGTTGTTGCCATTTATAAATCAACATCATGCAAGCTAATCCTTCTCACTTAAATGCAGCCCAAATACTTTTCCTGATACTCTGAAACTCAGCCCTATCTATTTTTTTTTAAAGCTTGCATAATGCACATGAACAATGGTTATATGCATTTTCTTATTTCTTGAACTTTTCCCTAGGGATGTATATAGAAACTGTGCTGCTGTGTTGTTTTGTTTTCCTCCCCAAGGCCTACAAGCCAGTAAATATCCTCTTTTTAATCATACCTGAATTATTAGAACTCTCTCCACCCCCATTTTTTGCCCGAGCTCCTATAATAAAAGGGAATGTATTTCATTCATTAAAAGGGTATCTGCCTCATTTATTCAATGAAGATTGCAGCCAGCTATAGAGATGTCTCATAACCTGTGCCAAGCAGGCTCCCAGGGCCAGATCTGGTGTAGCTAGAATCAGAATTTCAATGGAGTGAAGTGCTGGGCTCACTTGGAAGCCCAGTTATTACTGCAAGGAAGCAAGGGCGAGGAAAAACCCTGAGGTGCCTTTGAAGAGATGTCCATGTGCTGCACAACAGTCCTTGTTAACTGGAACTCCCTCTAGCTGAAAGATTGTTCGTGTTAGTAATAGCAGTGGTAAGTATTGTCATGAATATTAAACTAAGCCTCGGCGAGACGTGGTTAGGAGATCCACACGGTCACTCATGGATGACTTAGAAAAGCTGGCCAAACTCACTGCTTTGAAGGAAGCTGTTTGCAGGGTGGGCTCCAGAGGTTTTCTGGTGTGTTTTAGGAGAGCCAAGCAGTTGGAGGGCTGGAGGGAGGAACTGGGAAAGCAGGGGAAGGTCCTTGGGACCTGCAGGGTAAGACATGCTGGAAAGCAAGAGCGGCTTTTCAACGTTCATCTGATTTTTTTTTTTTTTCCTAATCATTTCCGTTCTCAGCCAACAGACCTAGTGCTCACAAGGAGAGCAGATGTCCTCGACCTGGGCCCCTGGGTAAACACTTCACCTCAGCAACCTGTTTCCAGAAGTATCCGCGTTGCTGTGATTAAAGGTAGCTAGGCTACACCGTGGGCGCTGCCGTCGGCCGCTGCACGAGCACGGCTTTGGCTCACGCTCCACGGTGAGGTGAGGCGCATGCTTGTGTGGAGCTGTCGGGTTTTAGAGGTGGGCAGTTATACTGCATCGTGTGTGAAGTTCTTCCTCCCTGCTTTCAGTACTGAGGGGACTGAGCTGAAGACAAGACAGGATCTGAAAGATAATGGGCTATAAGCAGCAAGTACTATCTTCTCAACTTCTTTTGCAACTAAGCTTTCTGCCACATGACCGAAACCTTTTTATCAAGTTTTCAGAAAACATTTTTCTGAATAATCCACTTCTCTTTTGTGATTTTTCCCCCTATTGTGTGTACAGCCTTAGAAAAAGAATCTTTCTAAGCCTTTTTTTTTTTTTTTTTTTTTACTGAACTGTTAAAGGATATTCACTGTGAGTATCTCCTGAAGGAAGGTTACCAAAATTCTCTCCATTACAGGCTGGTATGTTTTATTCCTTATTAGCTAGGACAAACAGGAGAGTCTTTGAATTGCAGCTCTACTATCTCAGGGGTCGCTTTATTTTATGTTTGTGACAAACTACAGTGTTTGCACTATGGTGAAGTAACCTTGATCGTCCATTCCTGCTTTCTGCCAGGGTCAAAGTGGCAAGTGTAATGCAGAAATTAGGTTAAGGTGAATGGAAGAGAGGTCTCTGACAACACCTTGGGAACCCAGTATAGCTAAAAACCCTTTACTGATGCCTGTGATTATATTTTTGGGGAGTGGGTTGGGGAATTACAGACAGTACTGTAGCCTATTATAGTTCTACACAGTTCAAAGTTTATTCTGTTAATCTTGCTGAGTGTCTATGTCCAACCCAAACAGTAACTGATTTTGGAGTACTCAAATTGCCCTGATTCTGTTCTTCGGGTATTAGGGAAATCTTACTGACCTTTATCACCTGGATGCCATCTGTCTTCAGTTCAGGATGCAAAACTTGACAAAACTTGTATAGCTGTCTCCCAGGGTAGGAATAGTAGAAGATGCAGTCAATGGGGATCTCATTTTAGTACTGCTCTGGTATTCACACTGGAAAATGTAAAAACAAAGTTTTCACCTGCCAATACCTTCTCAATTTACTAAGTACTTTGTAGTCATAAACATGTTTGCAAGCATGTTAGTATTCATCTGAGCTTTTCCCCCATGAACAGAATTTGGGAACTAATAGTTTGTACTCAAAAAATTGTGCTCAAAAAATTACACCTAGTGGTCTCAGTTAAGAGAAGAGAGGTTGCATTTTCTGAAAGCTTTAAGAGGAATCTTCACTGGTACCCTCCTCAGTCTTAATGAATCAAAATTGCTCTGAAAATAGTTCAATGAAATGCTCTACTTTAGTCAAGTTTTAGGCCCCAATGCAGCAAAGTATTAAAACATTGGCTTACTTCCTTTCAGTTTGAACAGATAACCTAAAACAATGCATTTAACACATTAATTCAGCTAGGGACCTAAGATGAACCTGCTTAAAGCCAGCTTTAAACATGGGAGCACTTTTATTGACTTAGTTGAGGTGGCTTATGCTAAGCACATGCTACTTTTCCAAAGCAGGGACCCACTAGTGAAGAGGCTAGCATAAAACAAAACGGGTACAAGATGGAGGGAGCAGCCTTGCTACTGTTGTGGGTAAGACAGGAATTAAGGCAGCCTCTTGTCTCTACATCCCTATTCCATGTCTTAGCAGTCAAGTAGCTCCCTCTATGAAGCTTATGGAGACTTGGCAGATAGCCCCAGGGAGGCTTTTTGCTGGTGGCTGTCTTTGGTGAAAACTGCTGGTTAGCAGGATTGCAACACTTAAAAGATTTCCTACAAGTGTGCTAGTGGCAAGGCGCCACATGCAAGCCTGGCATGTTAGACCTAGGAGACCATTACAGTGGTGTCTTCCAGCTCTTGGATAGTCCCTTCATCAGTCCGCTTTACTGCTTTGCACAGCGGTGAGACAAACACCAGGATTATCGCATCAGCAGAAACCTGGATTTGAAGGTTGTAGAAGAGGCTGTTCCTTTCAGCGGAATGTCTGAAACTTCTGTAGAACAGAGAGGAAACTCAGGAGATGCCCCTCTCTCCAGGAGACACGAGAAGAGCTTCGTGTGTGGCTGACGCTGAGCTGATACATGGTTCTTGTCTAGATGTCCATCCTTACCCATTACATGGCCTCTGTCTTAAAAGTATCATCCATTCCCTCCAGCCCATTTCAACAAAGATTTGGAAGGAAATTACTGCACTCAGGATCCAACTCTAGTGCCTTAATCTTTTCTGAATAGCACTTTATGACTCATGTAGCCCAGCTGAAGTCAATGGGATCATTCATGTAATAAGAACTGTTTGGTGTGAGTAAGAATATTGGAATTCAGCCTCTCCTGTTTTGCTTGGATTCCTGGTGATGATCTTGTGTGCTTGTTTGACCTAAGTAGCCAGCCTTTATTTTTAATTCAAGTTTGGACTCTCTACAGCTGTAATTAAATTCTCCTGATTCTCTTGTTTCTGCTGATGGTGGGGATCATTGGTGCTTTGGATCTCATTTGGTTTGTAATGTATTTTTTCTGGCAGCAGTGTGTTCTCCACACTTTTCAGGCGTGTGCAGATGAGTGGGAGTTCTTTGACTTTTGGCATGTAGAAAGTTTTTTAACTCTTCCTCTTAGCTTCCTGTCTTCTACCATGGAAGTCCCATTATATTCACTTTAAATAGCTTCTCTCTGTTTTGGTTTTCAATTGTTCCAATGGTTTATTTTGAATAGTTTGAGTAATAAACTGCATTTTCCCCACTGTCCTCCGTATCCTTCCCTCTATAGAATTTTGAGTTGCAAGTTTCTGTCTATGTGATCAGTGATGATACTAGGCTTTGTGGGCCCTTTGGAAAATACATGTAAAGATCTCATTGATCTTCTCTGTATCCGTCTTTTGGATTTGCTTTTCATCATTGGTATGCCCTAATGTTTATATTTTGCTGTTTTAATAGTTAAAAATAATGACTAACAAAAAATCATGTGGAACTTTGGAACTTTTCCATTGTCTGCAAGAATTATATGAGAATAATTTATGGGAAAATTAGTGGGAATCAAACCCCTGGAGTCTGCACATCAAGACTTGGGAAAGAAACTGTGTTTGTGTATGGTTCATGGATGCCGAAGCCATTAATGGTTAAACTAAAACAGTTAAGTGTTTCTTTGTCACTGCTTATAAAGAAATGCCAGAATAAAAATGCCAGAATTTGTCAATCAAACTAACTCATAAAAATATCCTGTCTCTGAACTTTCATGCTGGCTCTGACCAGAAGAAAAAGAGTTGGCCTTCAGACATTTTCTGAGCTGTATCAAATCTGATCAGGCTTTTTTTTTTTTTTTTTTTTTTTGGTCTTTTTTTTTCCCCTCCCATATTTCATCTTAGCCACTCCTAAAACGAAAAACGAAAAGGGTCAAAACCTCTATGAAATCTTTTCAGAAGGAACTGGGACTTTATAAAAATATGCTATGCTCACCATTCTGACTTAAATAAGAAAGGCACTCTATATTCTGGTCTTTGAGGCAGAGGAAATTTGTAGAGGATGAGGAGAGAGGATGAGAGACAAGTTTACCTGCTTAAACTGAAGTAAGAAATCTCATTGCTAGATTGCTGCCAATTTGCAATTTTGCTAAAGTATGTACAAAATGACAAGGTTTCTCCTTATCATAGAAATGGATCCATTTTGGGTCATTTAGCAGTAGCTATAAATATAGGCATGTTATCAATGTCTAATCCGTCTGGCTTGTCAGAGGGCATAGTACTTAAAGTGCTTGGTTTTCATATCTCACCCTCTCCTTTAATTTAGCTCCTAGGGTGTGCAAAACTCACTGATTTTTAGGATTCACTTTTTAACAGTAGATTTCACAAATATACATCATATTTGTATAAGTATTTGCAGTTTAGTGAAAGGAAGGTTGATTGAGTTTTTCTTTCACTTAGCTGGGAGAGAATTGAGATTTGAACTAGGGTCTCTGCTCTTCCATGCTGTAACCACTGGAATCATCATCTTCACTCATTTCTATGCCATGTTCTGCTGTCTGAGTTGAGTATGTGGTTTTACATTGTCAGGTTCGTAAAGAAAAATAACAAAAACATATCCCGCTCATTTGGGAACAAATTACAGGGTCTCCAGAAACTGCTCTGTGGCCAGAATGATGGTTCTATGTTGAGAGCCTTTTGGGGCTTTTCAGTTCACACAGACTCACAGACTCATAGAATTGTTGAGGTTGGAAGGGACCTCTAGAGATCATAATGAGGGAGTGGGCCATTAAGCAGCCACAGCAGTCCAAGGAAGGATTTCTTGATTTCCTGTTATACGACTGAAAGGAGTGGCAGGAATAAGTCACAACCTCTGTGTAACATGGATTTTAGGAGAGTAGGGGAAGGGTGGTACTTTGTTTGCTGAAGATGTCTTTGGTCACTGGCCTTAATCATTTGCATTTAAGAGTATTATGTTTTCACAAAATCAGCCCAATAACTCAACTGGAATTACATTAAAAATATCTGAATATTAAAGATATTTTCTGTATTGGATGATGTAATGCTGAACTGAATGGTAGATTTATTTTCCACATTCTTATTAATTAGTCTGTAGTTCCTGTCCACCAACACATAGTTAACCTAAGAAAAGTATAGTTGATGTTAAAATAATATTTTTAAAGCAAAATGAATCAAATATTCTTTTTTCCTGAAGTGATTCTATGTAAATACGAATGAAGTTAACGTGATGTGGCAACATTCCTCTTAATTTCAATGGGGCTGGGATTACACATTGAAATTCATGTTCTCCAATGAGATGAGGTGCCATAACACCATAAATTCTTGTTGATATATATACATAAAAAAATCATGTGATAAATGTTCTGATACTTAGTGTCTGCAGTCAGATTCACTTAAACCTGGTCTAACTGCAGGAGAGTCAGAACACAGATAATCATTCTGAACACACCTCTTTTGCAGAAGAAAGAGTGCTAGCCCTGTATTACTGGGAAGGATTTACTGAAGAAATATTGGATGCATGTAATATATGGCAATTACAGTTAATTTTACTTGAAAGTGTCAAAATGTCGACATGGAGAGGCACAGGGATCTTATCAAGATACACTAATGTTTAAGTGAAGAAATAAGTTACTGTTAAAAACCAAGGTCCAGATAGCTCAAAACTTTAAATATGAAAAATGGGGAATGTAAAAGGTAATACACGAGAACTGCAAAGAGGAGCAAGTGGTTGTGAAAGACATAAGGCCTAAGGTAAGGTGAAATAAGTCTGATAAATGAGGAAATGTCAACAGCAAGTAAATAGAAGATAGCCTGGCATGTCTACATATGTGTTGGCAGCGGGGCCAGGGGAAGAGTGTTAAAATCCAAGCTGAATGCAGAAGTTTGGTACATCACTCTAAAATTCTGGATCAGAATTGCATGCAAATACTGTTGTAAACTACTGAGACCCTGTCTAAGAGGAAATACTGTGGCCTTCATCTCGCTGTCCTACGGGCATTTCTTGACAACGTATGGTCAACAGGGGGAAACTAGCAGTGTTGGAGCGATTTGCATGCCTACAGCTTTCTCCTAGAGTATGCCTTTGGAAAGCGTATGACCATGTCCAACTTGGTCTCTTCACTGTATGTAGCTAGGAACTTATTTTCGAAAATGAATGAAGAGGCAGAGATTTTTAACGCTGTTATAGCTAGAAGAGTTTGGTGTCTTTGTCAGGTAACATCACCTTCCACTTCGGGGAGGAGGGGAAAAGACTAAATGTACTTGGGCATCAGAGTGATAGGAACAATGAGGCATTTAAAATAAAATAAACCTGTTATGACAAGTGACTAAAACTCACAAATGAATGCAGAAGTCTGCTATTTAATGTAGTGTATGCTGATATTTAAGCAGGTCTATATCTGTCAAACAAGCCTCTTTTCTGAGACTGGCACAGACTGTTCTGCGTTTGGTTTCCAGAATCAGCAAATTACATTGGCAGAACAAAGCTGTCATATTTGGTGGTATTTTGTTACATCCATTATCTCACTTAAGTTTAGACATCTCTTAGCAAAATCAGATCCCACTTAAAGACTGCCTTATTTTGCAACATTAAACAAAATGACAGGCTGCTTTAAAAAAAAAGTTCATTACCAAGCAATGAGTTGGTGGAAAAACTGCACGGCTGCTTCAGATATGAAGAATGAAAGCATGAAATGTTTTAACCTTTCAGCAGTGGGCCAAGAGCATACATCAGGACTGGCTTTGACTAAACAAGGGTATTAAATGGTTTCAATAAACAGAATTAAATAGAATCAAAAGAATCAAGGATTCTTTGGAATTGATTTAGGAGGTGTTTCTTGAAGACTTGCTTGGAAGGATGGTACCATGTACTTCTTTTGCCTTGATAGTGATATATATGGGGCGATCAAAAGTAGTGTTTTTGGAAGGTCTTTGCCAGACAGAAGAATGGTAGAGATAAAGTGAAGTTGTGTAAAGGGGACCCTTCTTTTGAAAAGGCAGATTATAATATGTATTATCTAGATGACTATTTTAGGTTTTTTTATTATTATTATTTTTCTGAGGCCTGCTGAGGGTCAATTCCTTTGGTAAGAGAAAGCTTAGTTCTATGTGACCCTTCAGAAGAATAAAGACGACCATTGTCCTGAAGTTGAGCATGGGTGTAGTGGTGGTGACATTCCATTATCTGCCTCAGGTATAGGATCAAAGTGATGGAAGTGTTTTATTTTAAAAAAACTTCCTGTTTCCTTGTTCTGTTTCTTTTTTTTTTTTTTCTTTTTTTTTTCCTATGGAAGTGTGTACTGGTCTGGTGATGAGGAATAAGGCACCTCATCACAGAGGTTGTAGGATATTTTGGGCCATATAGTCATGACCAAGGATACTGTTTTGGGTTAGAGAAAATTGTCACTGATATGTTTCTTCTTGGCTGTGATATAGACTAGTTCTTGTGGAGCACAGCCACAAACAGGTATGTTACAGGAGACTTATTACAGGTAGTAAGAGCTATGAACAAACACCTAGGGGAATGTAGTACCAACATTAGGTGGCTGAGAAAGGCCAGTAGCATCCCAAACATCACCAAGGGCCTTGCCTCATCTACACAGAGACTGAATTCCTTGTTTACTCTAAATCTATGAAGCAGGAGTCTATTCACATATAGGTTGGCTGTTTTTTTTGGGGGGCGGGTGACTTAATTTAGCTTTTTTTTAACCTCTCCAGGAAAGAAGCATTCTTTGAAAAATTACTGGATGCTCAAAAAAGGTTAATTTCAATGTTATTTTATTCTCTGCATCTTAAACAGTACAAAGAGATGCAGTGATATTATGGACCCATAATTACAGGGCTTGGGGGACAACCTGTCTTTTCTGGTGTTTTAAATTCACTTCCACTGCAATAACATAGACAAGAAAAGAACTTGCTGGCTAACCCCATCATTTTAGTGAAATTCACACTTCGGGGTACACTCCATAGAAGTAAGACTCGCAGTTGTCTATGAGCATCCTCTTCCACCCCTACTACATGCACACACACGTTTGAGGTTACCAGGTTTATGGGTGTGGTGTGGCTTGAAAGGCAGTTCCCATTTCGTTATTCAGGACACGTTTAGTGAGGTGAGCAGGTAATCTAATGCTGACCAGAGCAGTTAAGAAAGATCATTCTGAACCTTTGCTGAATGTATTTAAAAAAGATGATTAGAAAAAAATATGCTTGTGTGTATTTGTGTTTATGCACATACATGTATAAGGGGGACAAGAGAGAGAGAAGTTGCTTTTTTTCCAGAAAGTGAATAATGTCATTGTTGATTTAATTAGCAAATTCTAAATGTGCTGACAAAGGAAATTTTCTTGGGAGATGCACTGTGTTGTGTCAGTGGCCTAAATGAATAGGCTGAGCTGAGTTCCTGGTAATAACAGATGAACAACACAACTCGCCAAACCTCAAACAGTGCATAAATCAATTTGCTGGGAATTAACCACTTGCTTTAAAATTAGGGGTTACTTGACAGGGTTTCAGTGATTAGGTTGTCAGGGACCTGTATTTCTAGCTGGGATTTATCTTTCATTGATATAAGTACATCCCCTTACAGGCAACTGAGTGAGCAGGGGTAGCAATCCAAAGCACCAGGCTAGTTAGGCAGCACGGTTTTATTCTTTTAAGTACTAGGCGGCATTTGGAGGTGGACAAAGGAGGGTAGAACAGGGACACTTATCAAAAAGAAAATGTGCTGGCTTTGTGAACTACTAATAATGCCCAAGATATTAGTAAGGGAACTGTGAATGAAGGGAAGCATTTCAGAATCCCTGCACATCACATGGCCCTTCTGTGCAATAAGGAGCTTAACAGTTTGTTAAATGAGATGCCGAAAAATGTTCAATTATACAGAGAAATTAATGAAAAGCAGTAAGCCACTTGGAGGTCACTTCATCTTGTGAAAGTTGAACGTTCGTATAGTATACACAGCCAGGGCTACCATTTTTATGATTAAACTTACATTCCCGTATGCTTCAAACAATGGCAGATGGTAGACAGAGCAGTGAGATTACGTACATATGGTAGATGGGGGGGGAAGGGGGGGAGAAGATATGGGACAGACAAAACAAAGGATCATAGACTCTGACGGTCAAATCAGAATGTAAAAGATCAATAAAATGTTCACAGAAATTGGCCCAGGAAATACCAGGGGTCATCTGTCAGGTCTATTTATTGAAGCGTTCCTGCTTTATTTTACTTAGCCACTGGGGAAAGTCCAACCCCCCACCATTTTCCTTTTGCTGGTGATCTGTCTCACTGCTGAGGTAGGCTTGTTTTCAGGTGGGTTTGCTAATGTTTTACCAGATAGCTTTTCAGCATGATTATCTAAGTTTTGTTTTCCCAAGGTATTGCAGTGATGGGAATGCAGTTAGTATGTTTTGGGCTAATTTGCTACCTGAGTCTTTCCCTATGGCACTACCTACCAAGTGGCCGCTTTTTCTCCATTGGGTCTTGCCTTAGGAGGCTGGCTGAAAGAAACTACATAAATAAAATCTTGCCTTCAGTTCCTTCCTGATGGAACAAGAAGTTCAAATTCAGCATTAAAATCTTTGTTGCTGCAAAATAAAAGCAAGTGAACCAAAGGTAGTTAATACAAGGCCCTGTCAAAGCAGTGGGTTGCCACTTGTTTATTTTCATGGGAAGTATGGCTGATAGACCCTTAGAAAGAGGATTCTTTTTGGCTTCCCTGTCTGCTCCACTGAGGAGGTTATCAACAGGCAGCTTTGTGCCTTAAGTTATTTGTCTTCCTCTTCACTAGTTTTCCCTTTTCTCTTAACTTGGCCTTTCACTTTTTTGCCTTGCACAAACTGGATCTGAATTCTGCCGAGTGTTTGGGTGTGCCCTAGTGCGCTTCATCTGCTCTGCTGTGGTTCTTTGTCTCATTTTGTCCTCCCTTCACCGACAGCTGATTGCTGATTTTTCCTGTCTGTAGCTTCAATCTCATTCTGATACTTATTTCATCCCTTCCTCCCACCCACCCTGTGGGGTAAGAATTTCCTCTTTATTTTGCATTTCCTGCTGCTCTTTGATCACCTTCAAGAATGCAATAATTGCTTCTGGGTTTTCTGGGCCCTGGCTGCTGCATGTGCCTTGATCTCTAACTTCTGCCCTTTCATTTGCAGTAACTCATTCTCTGCTCTGTTGCAGGGGCTTATTTGCAGTCACTAGTTTACCTTCATTTGAACTCAGCATCCCAGAGCTCCTAGGCCAAACTGGCCAGACAGACAGTTTAGCCAAACCCAAAATCAACCACACATTTGAAAATACATCTCTGTTGTGGACTTAACCAACCAAAATGCATGTCTGTACACAACAATATCTTCTATCTTGACTGGATTTTGTGGAAAAACTACCACTCGACATGTTTCAGTCTGAGAGGAAGAGCAGGCATTCAAAGTGTATGTTCCTGAGGTCTGAGTCTTGCAGACTATTATTTTATTATGGATACCAAAAGTGATAGCTGGCAACTTTGGTATTCTGATAGCTATTTGGTATTCTGAGAGCATCTGTGTATTTTCTCCTTTCTGAGTAGGTCCCTACAGTGTGAATGAAGTAGTAGTTGCTACAAAGGAAGTGGTAAAATCTCCTCCTGGTGAAGTCACTTGGCACAACCAGGGTCACAATATCACAACCTCTAAAATCATCCTGAGAATGGATACCTTCTGTACTGCTTTCTGTCCTCGTTATGATCTCTGTCATAAGAACAAGTTATCCCTGAATCTCAGTGTCTGAGATGCTGTCTTCTCATTTTCATCAAATAATCCCTGCTCTTGTGACAAAAGATTGTAAGTAACAGGAACAAAAATGGCCCCAAATGAAGCCATTCTCATGACAAAGACTGTAATGAGAACAGAAAATGGCACAAAATCAATTCATTCTCATGACAACCTTAAGATTGTAATGAGGACAAGAAAAACAGTCTGAAATTTATCAATTCTTGTGACAACCCTGAGACAGTAATGAAAGCAGCAAATGGTATGAAATTGGTCCACTCTCGTGATAGACACTGAAACAAAACCAGAAAATAGCAACACGTTTATCCATCCTTTTGACAACCCTGTGAGTGGAACAAGAACAGAAAAGGTTAGGAAAATTAACCCATTCCTGTCACAAACAATCTGATAAGTGTAATAACCAATTGTCCTTTCCAAATGGCATAATTTAGTCATTTGAGCACTGGCTTTGTACTAAACTGGAGGAGTAATTAAGTTTCAGAATATCTTCACAGATAGCTCACATCTGGTTTAGGTATAAACTGGCAGAAACTTAACTGTCTTGGTAAATGAAGAAGGCATACAGAAGGAAGCTGTAGGTACTAGAGAACATCTGACTCTCCAGGAAGCATTTTGCCAATACTGCTTTCACTAGCATCAATTTATAGATTTAATTTATGTTTATTCTTGTGGTGTCCACAGACCCTGGTTGGTGACCAGGGACCACTTTACAAGTGTGGACTTATGGGACTTGAAAAATCCCAGCCTTTGTCAGCCTGTAAGGCCACAGCCACCCATTGCCTCTTTCTGCATCACGGAGGATGGGATGCACATGCGAGGGCATCTCGAATGGTCTGCTAACATACTTGCATACATGTCAGCAAGGACACATGCAAAGGAATCCAGCGTACTCCATGGCTTGCCTGAAGACAGACTGACTTGCACAAAACCTGGGAGAGGGCCCAAGGAGGGAAAAAATGGGGATGTGGGTGAAGCCTAGAAGGGTATGAGTATTAGTGGTTAAGAGATGTGGCTGAAATAAGGGGATATCAGAAACCTATCAGCAGTAGAAGAAGGAAAGAAGCTAGGTGGAATCAACAAGCAGCTAAAGAGCAGAAGGATAAGGGCTGAGGGGAAGAGGCAAAAGATACCATTGGGAGGAACTCAACTGTGAAAGGTAGGTGTGTGAAATGAGAAATGAAGGAGGAGAAAGCAGCAAGTAAGGAAAAAAAGCGAGTAGTCTGTGGAGCACCAACTTGTGCGAAAAGGAAGGAAAAGGCTGAGTTGGAGACTGACACGCTCCATGGCAAATGTCCACCACAGGGAAAGAAGTGAGCAGCTCTGTATTTTCTGGACTGCAAACAAAAAAACAGTTGTAATTCTTCACTGAGTCCAAGAAGTCTGATTTTGAAAAAAAAAAAAAAAGACACAAAAAATTCTCTTTACAGTCATTGCGGTTTTCTTTTGTGCCCGCAGTTACTTGTGAGTGCAAATGATATCATTAAGTTATCTAGCTATCTGACTGCACCCACGAGTCAGTGCTTGGAAGGCTAAATCCTATCATTTGCACCTAGGGTTAATGCACTGGAGCAAATTGTGGGTGCCGAGTAGATTCCCTCAGAATTAGAGGCTGAGCTGAGGCCAACATAAAAATATATCCCGAGCGCTTAGCTGGCACTCTCCCGCCACTTGGATGACATCTGACCTTTGCTTCTGTGCGCGTGTGTTTTTGAGCTGCCCGAGCAGAGAGAAAATCATTTTGAAGTCTCCTGCTATAAAAGTCAGTATCTCCCTGAGTGGACTGACTGTCCTCTGAAAAAGTGTAAATGCTTAACCTCAGTCAAGTAGGCTCAAAGGGCAACACACTGGATTGCTGGAGGAGGAACAGAGAGGGAGAAAGTGTCAGCACGTACATATGGGAACTATTCCCAGGCTTCCTCCTGGGCTTTCATTACCTTTTGTAATCGTTCTTCAGATTTACAGTCTATTGGCACCTGCCCACGCTAGGCGAAGGGCTCTTCTCAACATGCTAGGGCATGGTTTTCATTATGTTTCATTTTAAAATAAAACCGACGTCTCCACATAAGCTGGGTATATCTCTTTAAAAAAAAATCTGGTAAAGAAATCAGTTGTTAGAGTCGCTGTTGCCCCAGTGCCAGCTTTATGCCTTCAACTAATGCGCTTCTCCAGGAACAGTCTTTAAATGAGAAGTTACGGCTGCTTTTCTGATTGAAACAAACTAGTGTTGATTGCTGATCAGCCATCTGTAAAGGAGGGCATCTCAGGAAGGATATGAGCTAATGAAAAAATGGACCTGATTTGAAAGTGTGATGTGCTTCATGCCACAGGCCAGTCTGAGTGGCATGAGATTATATCAGTGCAAGTGAGAGGTAGATTGAGAATAAGTAACTTCTGTCTTAAAGATTAAATGGCAAATTTGCTATTAAATGTGAAAGGCATAAAATGGAATTAACGCTTTGAGGGTGTTAGCTGTGGTTATATACACTCTGCAAATGGCACTTCCATCCTGTCACTTGCATTGTCAAACTGCACACTCTTCTCATTGCAGCTCAATTAATACTCATTCAGAAGTATCAATTAAAGAAATGAGAAATGAAGTGTTGACCCTTAGCAGCCACCCACACATCACCCACTTCACAAGCACATTTCGTGTGGCATTACTTCTCCAAATGACCTTTGTAACTGGTAAAATATTATTGATGAAATCATTAGGTTTCTTGGTAACCAATTGATAATTTTCATCTGGGTTGCTTCGCGCTGATAGCATTACCCTTATTGTAACTAAGAGACTAATGCTGTCATGGAAGTGCATGGGGGCTTGCTAGGTATTTCTGCATTTTATGCCCTAAATTTCCAAAAATCTTCAGTGCATAGTCAAATTAGTGGGCCTATCAAATTAAAAAAAAAACGAGCATTTATGTTGTAAAGGTACCTGTCACAGTGTTATTGTGTGAGGTGTATTATACTGTGGTTTGTTATGTATTGTCTCATTATTACATTGCATCCAGCTGTATGCTTTTCATTTGTGACATGATATGAAGTGACATAGGTAAAGACCGAGATGAAATGCTAGATTTGGATCCAAACTGGGATGCTAAGCTAAACAGACAAAGTTTGGAAAGCGTTGGATTTAGATTTTTGCTTGGGATAGGGGCCAAACACAAACATGATTGTCATAGATGATTAATTTTGAAGTCCCTCAAAATCTAAAGCTACCCAAATCCAGAATTTGGGGGTCAAATGAGCCTCTAAGCAGGATTACTGAAACGCAGATCAATGAAGAAAATTAAGTAGAATATTTAATTATATTTTAGAGTTGTCTTTCCGCCTCTAATTTATTTTCTTGCTTTTTGCCAACTGATTCAATCTCTTCCTGAAACTCCATCTCATTCAGATCCCTGGAATAGCTGTGGATGGAAATTATTTTCACTATACAACTTCCTTGTATAGCCAGATTTTTAGTCATTTGATTTTTTTTTATTTCCTTGAATGCTTTTGTGTGGGTGTTGCTGTACATGCCAGTATGCTTTGTGTCAGTTCTTTTCACTGCTTTGCCATTTATGCTTCATGCCAATTCTTCTCATTGTAGTGCAGTATTAAATATTTTCCTGTAGATTTTAAACTCATCGACTGCATTGATTTTTATTATTATTTCATTTTCTGTTGTTTTCTGTTAATTTTAGTATATACCAGTTGAGATTGTAAGCCAGGCTTGGTCCTACCTCTGTGGTAGGAGGCCCTCCCTCTGTGACCTTTGTGCCACTGTGCTTCCAAGCAATCAGTTTTGCTGTAAGATAGGTTTGATAAGTCTCCAGTCAAGCCTAAATTAAAAGGCCAATGAATAAATGCTGCATCTTATCATTATTATTCATATCACTGTCAAGCCAGACTGTCATCGTTTCCAAACAATAATGCTTGCTAGTCAAGTTTGTCAAAGCTGCTTAAGGGATTCAGATACCCCATTGCCATAAAGCTAACAGGGGCTGGATTTGAGTTTCTTAGTGATAGTGTTTACCCTAGGGAGTGTATGAGAAAAAACATATGCATGTAGCACATACTTTCTAATGCAGATGCCTTGGTGGCAGGGCCATGCACAGAAGCAGATAGATGAAAATGAAAAGGCTTAACAGTAGGCTGTCAAAAGAAATCATACATGGTGATGAGTTGGATTTTCAAACTCTGATTATTTTGATAGTGCTCTGTTTTTTCAGTCCAGGTCAGCTGAAATTGAGAACTATAGAGTACACAAGTATCAATGATTGTGGGGATTTCTAAATGTACTTTACAGAAACACTTTCCTTCAAGTTGTTTGAACCTCATCAAACCTGAACTGTTTACATTGTGATTGAAGGGTACGAGGTGAGGGCAGAAAATTAAAAGAAACTAACAACAGTAATCCAGACATATTAGAATGGGGAAAAACATAGAAATAAACCCAAGAATATTAACAAAGTACATTATTGTTAATAAGTCAAACAAAAATATCAGCAAATGACAGGAACTGTATATCCAAACTTGTCACATTGGTACCTATTCTGCATAGTGCTGCATCTATGTTATTGCTTGCTTTATTTTAAAACCTGCATCCTATTTATTGCAAAAGGCAGGCCATGGTGTGGTGATGAATCTGAACAGTGTGGTGATTTTAGTGTCCATTTGCTTATTTATTTTGGAAATTAAAAGATGTCTCATGCTCTAGATGAGAAGAATAGAAGGGAGAAAAGGATTGAGTGTAGACCTGTATCAAAGGTGGCTATTGTGCAGACTGGCTTGATTCTGCCCCTGCTTCTTTTCTAGTTTTCCTTTAATGACAGAGTTGCTTTAAAAAGAGGACCTAATTTTTTGGGATTGAGGTAGGATGTCTGTAGTCTGGATACTAAAGCTGCAGGCTGCATATGACCATACCTAACATCAAGGGGACCTCTGGCCAGAGAGATTACCATGAACATGCAAAATACTTCAAAAATCAGATTGCAACTTTTTCAATCCAGGAACCCAAAGCAAAGAACATATTTGAGATTTTTTTTTATCTTAATCTTTGTCTCAGTTCTTATGCATGTAAACCAGAGCTAGATTTCACATCTCTTCACAATAATATAGTGAACATATATTCTTAGTGATGTCAAAAATCTAAACAGTAGTTATTACAACACCACACAAGAGGTAGAAGGAAAATCAATGATTTTGTATTCAGTGTAGAGATGGACAGTGTGATGAGGATAAAAAGCAATAATGTTTATTGAATGGGGAAAATATTTAGGAAAAACAGAACACAATCTTGTAAATAAAAAATGTGCCATGGCACATGAGCACAAAGAAGTCAAATACATGTTTGCTAGCCATCTTAATTCCAGTTACTTATCTTTTGCTCACTTTTTGGCCAATATTCGTATTCTTTAATGTGTTCTTTGATTGAAGATTACATGATTACAGATTTTACAGATAAATGGAGATATGCACACAGATTGTATATAATTTGATGTGTATTTACACGTGTACAGCTTTGTAGGCCCTGAAAGGAAGCATTTCCATCTTTTGACAGAAATGGTCCATTGGGTTTAGCATCTTATATACTTACACTATGTGCATAATGACTCACGGGCAAAATTTAGAGGCACTTATCAGGAGAAAATGGCATCTGTGAGGATGGAAAATGAAAAAATATATTCTTTAGCCCTTATAAAAATTCTTCCAACCACGTATTTCTTTTTTCGTTTCTGTAGGTACTGTTGTAGGGCTCTGCGTAATCAGTGCTATTGGCTATTATGGGAATGAAGCAGGGAAAGACAGGCTGATAGATGGATGTGACTGCTTCACACACATTTTCGATAGTCACCCCTCTGAGGATGACAGCATAAAAGAATATGAAGGTGAAACTTAAAATGTATATGAATGTTCTTTTTATCTGGGAAAGGACAACTAACGAAGCAGTTGGATCACAGTATTTTCTTTGCGGGTGTTTCATCAGGCTTATAATGACACATCTTGGAATAGGAGAGTCACAGTGGACTCCCCTGCCTAACTGTCGTCATCACTTACCATTTGCAAAACGAGAGGCTTTCTGATCCTGTGTCTGCGCTTGACTCACCCTCCGTGACTCAGAATAGGGTCTCTTAAAACTTGTATTCAAGCCCCCAAGTACCATGTAGCATGTGAAGTTTAAATGAATTGGCAAACTGTCCTCTTCATCCTGTGCCTCACTTCTCACCCCTAATTTAATGTCCGGGACTGTGCTGAAATGGCCCATCTAGCGGAGGTGGAATTTCGGAGTTAATAATGCTATTTTTCAGGCAGATCAGTCCATCTTCCTTTAATTTTTAGTTACTTCTAAACATGACGTTTCCAGCATGAATATTAGGTTTATTTGCCTCATAGATGAGCATAACATTTCTTCAAGACCAAGAAATTTGGGGTCTGTTTGGGTGTTTTACAAGAAGATGCTGAGAAAATTGATTATTCAAATGGTGCAATTTACAGACCAGACTAGGTTTTGCTCTAGTAGGCTCAGGCAGTTTTTGGAGGAGACACCTGCCTTTAATATCTTTTATCCTTCATAAAAGTGCATGCTAGATATAACTATCTCCAGAACAAAGGGTCAAGAGTGAATGAATCAGTTTAGCAAATATACAAGTCAATTTGTCTTACTTGTAGGGTATTTGCAATTTGGGCCGATTGCCACAGGCAGCAAGAAAAGCAAGACTTGCAGGTAGGTGTAAGGAGAAGACATACACATTTAACAAAGAAAGATTTAGCTAATCGTCACTAGGGCTGAATTCTTTAGGTTTATCCTGTTAAGAAAGCCTTGTCCTCACGCTACCCATGTGAGGAGGTATTAGTAGTTCCGGTGGATAATAGGATGGATACCCAGCTCTCTGGGATTGCTCCCTACCTGACAAGTGAAATGCTTTGTGAGAGATACCGGGTTAGTGCCTAAAACTGCTGGACTAATTAGGGAATGGTGTTTCTAACCCTTTTGGAGGACCTGGCCCTGGACTAAAATGTCTGTATTTTGTATTCTGCTGCCTGTCGCAGAAGATTGTTCCCTTTTGATTTATACTAACATTCAAGATGTGCACATCAAGATAAACCAAGTAGCACCTCTCCACTTGTAAAGATCTGTTAGCTGAAGAAGGTTGAAGAATGAGCTGAGAATTAAAAGAAAAAGTCAGCAAAATAATTGCTGAGATAAAATTTTAAATTCCCTTTGCTGTGTTTGCACTCCTGTTCCCTCTCCATGAATATACTAATAAATGAATTGACTCATAGGAATGCTTGTGGAAACAGAATATTTTAAAAAGAGAGTGGGAATGTTTGCAGAGAGGACATATAAAACTCAAAGATGAGAGTATGCTAACCAGAATGCAGGTCTCAGCCAATCTGGAAACAGAAAAAATGCCATGTGATTTGTTTGTTCAGACAAAACTAACCCAGACAGCTACAAACTGGTCGTGAAGAAGCTGCAGAACAAGAAATATTAATATAAATTATTCATCGTGGATCATTTCAAATAATGAGCAAATCTGAGAAAATAATGACCTGTTCACATACAATTCACATAGAGAAAAAAGCAGCTAAAATTGATAAAATTCTTTTTGGTACAAATTATTTGCTCTGCACTGGGTGCAGTCTCTGAAGCCTGACACTACGGGAATAATTAAAATATTAAAATGGCTCCATTTTAATCTTTGATCACATATCTAGATCGCATTGCAGAAATGTCATGTTTACTCATGACTCATAATGAAGAAATGTAGAAATGTCATTATTAGAAACCCTGTTTTTACTGCATCACGTATCAAAATTCACAGGCAGATCATTACATTTCCTTTTTCATTTTGCAACCATTTGTTTCCTGGGGGAGCTGAGGCCCCCATTTTCAAAACCAGAGGACCTCTTCATACAGGAAATCTGAGCCACCAGATGGTTTTCACTTTCCTGCCACCCACCACCCAATATTTGGGATGGCTCCAAACTTCTTGCCAGATTCCTATTTCTCCCCTTTTGCTCTAGAAGCCTGAGTCCCAGTTTTATTGCACCCGGCATCTATTTGTGATCAGCACTGTAGCATATATTGAAAAAAAAGTAAAGAAAAACTTTCTGCATCTCACCACTCCTTTGTTGGCAAAGGGAAAAATTACCTTCCTCAGCCCAGTTTGGCTGACTTGAGGAATGAGATAAAGTGCAATTAGTTCCACGCAAGAGGAACCAAGTACCTGCTGCAATTAAAGTGCAATCACTGCACTGATAGTGATGGCATCACTTTCCATTTAAAGCATTATAGCAGAGTTCAGCATAGTGATGAGGTCAAAATAAAATGGGCCATGACTGTTTGCCTCAAGACCAAAAAGAACTGCCTCTAAGAAAGCAAAGTTATCTTCTGTGATGAAAGTGCTGCTAATACATAAGGCTTATTTAAATAGTGCATTGGTCTGGTCGAGGTGAAAGAGTAAAGGCTGTTTTAAAGGCTCCTTCCAGCATGTCCAACACGAGAAAAGCCTGAAAGAAGCCATGTTATAGGAAAGGAAATGGGGGAAAAAAAAAAAAAAAAAAAAAACTAAAATTAGGCATGCTCCGGAGAAAGGGAGCAGCAGGTGTTTGCATACCAGCACATCTGCTCAGAAAATGCTCCTTTAAATCCAGATTAAATATACAATTTTGAAGCCTGACCTTTCTGAGTAATTAAAGGTTTCTCCTGTATGCCTTTTAGAGATAAACTAAGATAGATAAATGAAGAAAAGCTTTAGTTGCAGATGTAGGGCAATATGGATTTTTTTCCTTGTGTTTTTCATTTCACAATCAGATTCTTGCCAAAATTGCTTCACAGTTCATGGTTGTTTCTTTTCAGATCAGTGCTGAACTGAAAAGTTGAAATGTGGAAGAGCAAAACCCTTTCCCTGTAAGAATGTAGCTGAGGGGATGGGGTCCTAAAAGGCTCTGAGAAAACATCTGGAAGAGCAGAACACTTTACTGGTTCCAGAGACTAAGAGGGAAGCACATGCTCATTGCCCTGCTGCTGAGTAGATGAAGAAGAAAATCTAACCCCTACGTGGTCCCTGGGAGCATACATCCATGCCTGTATAGTCTGCTCCACCTGGGAAGCTGTGGCTGGTGGCCTGTTGAGTGGAGAAGGTATTCTCCTCCTTCTGGAAGGAGGCATAGTTCTGTGATCACTTCAATCATTCCCTTTTGCTTTATGCTACCACAGTTTTCCAAGAGATTTGTTGGCCTACAGAGCTGTTTTCAGTCTTTGTGGTGTTGAACTAGCTGACTCTTCATCAAAGCTTCAGGTTTATTCAAACTTAGCAAAACCAAGAAGACAAGCAGGTTTTACTCAGCTCTGTGTATGGAAAGGAGTCTCTCTTTTTGTTGTAGGGGAGCATGAGAGGGAGAGGGGAGGTGACAAGGTAAAGTTCATGAGGGGCTAACCAGCCAAGAAGCACCTCATAATGAACAGAGTTTTCATTAAAGGACTAAATGAAGCCATGAAACCAAAGTCTTGGAAATATTATAATAAGGCAGGGATATTGTCACAATCCAGAAATTATGAGTTTTGAAAAGAAAAAAAAACTCCATTCTTTTTAATCACCAATTGACTGAATTTTGCTTTATTTCCTAGTAGGAACTAGTCCTTTGTATCTTTCAACTCCAGTGTTTCCTCAGCTTCTTTTCTTTCTGACTTCCCCAAAAGCAAGCGTTCTAATGGCAGTCACAACAAAAAGAAGGATTTTAAATCAACAAGGCATACTTTCCCAACAAATTTTGGCTTTCTGGGTTTGTAAGAGGTTGTGTGGTAATAATTCTTGATAATGTGGTATCCGTCATTGATAGTGTTTTTTAATGTTCTTTAATTGCTGGAAAAGGTGATATTCTATTGACTTGAAAGAGACTGCTAAGTTCTTAATTTTATAATATTACTGCTGAGTTCTTGAGTTAGATTTTGATATGTTATTATTTACAGGAACCCTGGCTAAGATACTATATGACAGTGAAAAGTTCCCGTTTCTATTATGGTTGGCAAAAGGTAGTTCTTTCTTATGATAATAATTCATATAAGAGCCCTGGCTGAAAAGTGATTTTTTTTTGCCTTTTATAAACCTGGCAAAACATCAAGTTTTGCTACTTTTACTTTCTGCAAGAAATTGTCCTCACAGCTCCACTCAATGATAATTTGTGGCCTCTTACCAGAAAGCTAGATCTGTGTCACTTGTACAAAGGTCAGTGAATTCCAGCTCTAAAACATCTCCAGGAATACAAGTCTGGCAGAAAAGAAAGCATTATGCCAGATTCCATTCTATTACAGTTCCTTACCACAGTTTATTCAAGGACTGATACAATGCAAACAGTAAAATTAGTTTAACTTTTCATAGGTTCACTTTATTTATTTATTATTCTTTGTCCTGTTGCAAAATAACTGATGACTCATCAGTTGTAAGATGTGAGCATAATTTCTTGATTTTTAGTTGGGATGTAATGTTGTGTACAGGAAAGTATTATTATAATCTTCACCTGTTTGTTGCATGAAAGGAAAGCTGTCCAAGTGTCCAGTCTTCTGGAGTTGCGGAAAGAAATGGGGAAAATGCTGAGTATATTTTTCAGGTGAAATGTAAAATGCTTTTAATACCCACTGATTCTGATGAAATGGCATATTTACTATTAAGCTTTCATTAATATGAGAGAAGCTTTTTGAAGTGACTGGAGTTGGTTTCATGAGCACATTGATTCTCTGCTACTAGTGACCCTGTCTGGTAAGACTTTCATTTAAAAGTCCATTACTATTTACATTAACTAATGGTTAATTACAATGGAATTCCTAGGGAAGTGCATAAGACAAGTCATATGAACGCCAAATGAGTGTATTAATGATTGGTGTTATCATAGTGAATACCAAATGATTTCATAATGACTGGGGAGGTAATATATAATGGAAAGAATTGCTCCCTATTTGATATACTCACCACAGAGCTAGAACTCATTCTTGGACATCATTCAGAAACTGCAAAGTAGCCTGGAGGCCTTTCCTTCAGTCCTGCAAGGAGCTTGCACTGAAGCTCTGTCCACACCCTTACAAAGCAAAACATTAGTTGGAATTTATTTTTTATTGCTCATTGTTATGAGTTGCTGCTCTGGCCCAAAGCATTGTGGCTTATACTCAATGTGTTAGAGAAGCCACTCTTCATAAATTTGTTCGGACTGTTGTGTTTTGTTCAATGCTCAATATAGAGTTTAAGAAGAAATATTTTTATCAGAAGGGGCTGAAAAAAAAAAAAAGATATTCCTGGACCCAATTCTATATTAATGCTAATTACCACAGCCTTTATTTATACTTTATTCAGAAGTTTTTGTAGGACGTTCCTTCAGATTCCTTAGTCTGAGGACCAAGGTGATCAGATCATGCACAACATCTGTCATGTATTTCTTCTATTCTTAGTGGGACTTTGCTGTTGACAATCCACTGTAGAAAAAGCTCCAATGCTGGGAAGCAGGACATATCTTCAGGACTTTTGTAGCTTATATGGCATTTTTTGTCAGTTGATGCCCATGTAGAATGTATCAGTGCAGAATAAAATATGATGTTTTTGTTTTAAACAATGTGGAAGGCTTGGGAAAAAATAGTAGTTTTCTACTTGACCTGATAAAAATAGAAGGATAGAATTCTCCTGTCCAACTATCCAAGCAAAATACCATCTTCTCTTCCAATATATTTGGAAGAATAAACAGAGCAGGTGAGAGACCTGATCCACAGCCCTCTGCAATCGTTTAGAGTCTGTTCTTTGGATCAGGCTCTGTGCGAAGGATGGAGAGAAGTGCTGTGCAGCGTACACAGGAATTCATTGTTTTAGGAGAAAGGCCAAAGACTAGTAGGCACTGATAAAAGTGAAGTGGCCTGGAGCACAGTGGTGAGTGTCCCTGGCACGGAATGTCTTGGCGGTGAAGGCTATACATTTGCCAATTTTGCATTCAAAGAGACGATTGACAAAATAATCTGATAGGTCTCTTCTCTCTTTAATTTCTGTGATTTAGGAGGAGGAGTCTGTGTTTAGCAACCAGTGGGCTCCAGTGCCACAGGAATAAAGACATTAAATGGAATGTTTCTGATAACTACAAATTACCCCATGACTACTGTAGCGCCTGGGACTTTCTGGCGACCCACAGTGAGAGCTAATGAAGATGCCCTTTTATAAAGCACAGGATTCTTGGCAGTTATTTTTAATGGGTCATGCTGCGTTAGAAAATCATGCCTGCAAGATTCCCTGGAGTGGCAGTTGGGATGATATTACTTTCAATGAATCACAGCAGCCACCACAAGGGCAGGGCAGTATCTATGGCAGCAACACCGAGCAATGGTGCAGCATCAAATGAACGACTCAGCTGGTGACATGTGGCCCCTCTGATCATAACAAATCTGCAGTGCACTGTGCTCAAAAGAGTCCATCCTTCAAGACGATACCTTAAAATGAGGTGTCTTTATCTGTTCACCTTGGGTGGCTATTCAGGTGGGCATGGGAGATCCTATTAAGAAATGCAGGAAGTAATGAGTAAAAGTTGGGCTCCAAGGTTAAGTTCTCCACTCTAAACAATTACTTTACACCATACCAATACTGAATTTGCCTAAGCAGCTGTGGTCTTGTTTTTGGGAGACATTGAGAATAGGAAAAAAAAAGATGTTGCTGTAGTCGTGGAGGTCTTGAGAAGCATAGATGGACAAAAAACAGGTTTTCAGTGATTCTCAGTTTTCTCTCTAAAAGCTTGGATGTTGCACAGAAAAGTTAATGTTATGCCCTGCTTTCAAAATATTAAATATCATTATTAATTTCTTGCCTCACTGTTCTCTTTATTGTATCAGGGAACCTTTTTTTTTTTTTTTTTTTTTCTTGGTGATACTCAGGCATTGTGAAGGCAAGAGGTGGAACAGTCTGTGACAAATAATGAGGCTGAAATGCCAGCCTTTGAAAGGCCTTTGCTTTCCCTACACACAGTGCTTTAAAAAGCCATCTGCTTACTTGAAATGGCTGCAACACATGGTACTCTTCCCCAATCCAATATGTGCTGCAAACTGTAGGCACATGGATCCAGTCAAGGACACAGTGTCTGCCTTAACTTTGGATCTCCTTGCTGTTGTCAGTAGGAGCCTCATCCTTAAACTTAGCTCTCGTGTGTGTTAATTATTTCCTTTTCATGTCCAGCTGGCACAGTGCTTTAGCACCTTGAGTTGCTCAATTTGATCTTTGTACTCAGGAACAAGGTAATTAAGCAAGCTACAATTTAAGGAAACGTATCTGCCTTGACTTGTTGCAAACCTTCAGACAGCGCTCCATCCTAAATCATTTGATAATGTAAGATACTCTGTGCAGTTCCCCACTTGACTGAGGGTTAGTTCAACAGGTCACAGAATCAGTAATTGATTCTCAGCATGTCTCTCTTGGTTTATTACAATAATGAGGACTGTCTTTTTTCATCTCTGCTAATATGTTACCAAACCCATCAGCTTCTCAGTTTGGTGTCAGGATGACTTTGACAGGTTGTTAGCAACTATATGATGTACAGAACATCACAGAGATGTCTCAAACTGTGTTACTGTGTACCTCAGAGAGCCTTAGGTGGCCGTGAAATAAGTGAAAGCACTTCCAAGAAAAAGTTATACCAACAACTGAAAATATTCCTACAGTTTTGATGTCCTAATGAAGAAGTTCTTTATGCCAGTTTGGATCCTTGATCACTGAAGAATGCCATGTTTCGCAGGAATAGGTGACATTGCAAAGCAAAGATACTGGATTAACCACAGATTAAAAACTCCAGGAAAATAAGTTTCCTTATCCCCTAGGGTTTTATTTTTCTTTTTCCTTCTTTTTTCTTTTTTTTCTTCTTTTCTTTTTCCTTTTTTTTTTTTTGAGTAAAATGCACTTTGTAGTTAAGATGAGTGTATCTTGAAAGGTGGCTTGTGTACTTTTCTTCAGATTGAAAACACCATAAAAATAATGAGACAAAAGTTAGGAAGATGGAATTACTGTTTTACCTCTGTTCCTTAACTTACCAATTTATCTTCAAGACCTCAAAATCTGGGGATTCAAATCTAGCTAAATCAAGTTCAGTACTAGTTTTGTCTGAAACACACTATTCAGCTTTCATTTGTCAAGCTATTTTATTGCTTTTGAGCTAAATTTTCATCATGTGGATAACACAATGAATGAAAGTCTGAGCAACTTGTGGAGAGAGCTCTGATCTGCAAAACTGAAAAGAAGTAGGCCATAATAATTTGAAAACAGTGAAGGGTGGCGCTTGTGCCTTTATACACTGAAGAGTTTTTATGTACCTGTTACTAATGAAATGGATTCAAAAACATAGTTGTTTTATGTTCCATTTTATGACTAAGTAATTATATATTTTAGCTAGTCCAAATTAATTACCATTTCATTGTTCTTTGGTTTAAAGGAAAAAAGTACTCATATGGTGAGAGGGATTCTCTACAGAAGTGTAAACCTTTTTTCAGCAAAGGCTATCATATCGAATAATACGTTATTCTTCCTTCCTTCATGAAATTTTAACTATTTTTTAGTGATACTTCTCTCTCAAAGCCATTCTAGACTTTGCTGCCAAACATTAAAACCAAGCACTATGCTTTGGGAAACAAGTAATTATCCGAGCTCTATTCTGCACATCTGTCTCAGAGGCAAAGGAGGTTAGGGAGGCTGTTAGGGACTCACGGGGCAGTGATAGGTGCAGTCAGGAATTAATAGTCAGGCAGTGAGCTTCAGATTTAGATGTGGGTCTCAAATTTGGCAAAACACATGTTGACCGTTGGAGTCAATGAGAAGTCTGTGCTTGATAATTGAACATCTACATATGTGTTTTGTTGGGCTGATAAGCTGCATCAAGTCCCAACTTCATGAAAAGTGAAAATATCTTACTAAAGAGTGATGGTACTGAATATTTAGCCTCTGCATGAAATTCTGTGACTTCTATGACTTGAGGAGAGTGAAGCATGGGTTCGTCTCATACCAGTATTTTATCTCCAGCAATGGCAGAAGTCTGACAGTTAGTCCTTTTCCCTAAAATGCTAGGTAGGTAAAAACGTATTCGAAAAATTTTATACACCTTCTCATATTATAACAAATAAACTAGATGAGGGAGAAATTAAAGAAGCAGCAAATCATCTCTTAACAGTAGAGATTGAAATGGAAGAATCACATAATGTATTTCAGGATCACAAATACTCAAATGGGAAAGAAACACTTATGTAATCTAGGCCATTGTCTTACCAAAGAGGAATTGTTACCCCCAAAGTGAATATTTTGCTAGTTTAGATGTACAATGTAGGTGGTACTTCCCTTGAGAGGCTAAGTCACAACATAGCTTTTTTTTTTCCCGTCAGGTATAAACATCATTAATACAAACGTCAATAAGCATCGTGGTAATAGTACTAGAAGCTATCAAGAATCAAAAGGGAAAGCAAGCACAGCGATGGAATGCGGAAGGAAGCACATCCACACCGACTCACACTTGCCAGGGTAACTTGGCTCCTGGCAGTGCAGCATCACATTATAATTGCTCTTGGAGCTATGGCCCAGTTCCTGATGCTTTTCTCTCTGAGATACTGCCACAAATGGAAGGACTCAGCAAGTGCAAACACAGCTTTAAAAATACCCCTTGGTTTACTTCAAATAATTTATCTCAAGTCTGATGCAGTTTTCAAATTTTTTCTTCTGACCCACTTCCCTTAAATCTGAAAGTAGAGTTTGGTAGGGAGCTTATAATTTCCTTATTTTCTTATCCACCGCCCTGCTACTTTGTTGATAATAGTAGCACTCAATTTCTATACCATTTCTCTTATTATAGAGAAAAACAATGCTATGACTACCTCTGGCATTATACATACAAGGCTGGAAGTACAGTATTTAAATGATCCACAATACATCTGATTTGCAGCTGCATGCAGGCGAAGAAAAAGAGCCTATTTTAAGCTACAGAAGCAGTCATTCGTGGTGTTTCAGCTCGCCATTATTCTCTCTCCCTCAGCAAAGCCTAGTCAGCCACCATCCCAAGAAAAGCAGTGCCAGCTTCGGGAAGAACTATTCTCTGTTAAGTCTTCAGATCTTAAAGGGCGGTGGAAAACTTCATTCTCCCAGCAGGAGAGCAGGGACTCAGTGTAGGTGTAAATCTCTGGCAGATGATTGTTGGAGCCCACAAGCTGTACCTTGTAAATAATTCACTTAGGCACAGAAAATCTGCATATGAGGATGAAATGTCACTTATAACTCATAGGATATTGGCTTGGCTGAGAACAAGTTTCCAGCCCCTTCAAGTCATTAAGTACCACTGAGGAAGAAGGAATATAGATGATGTAAAATAAACTCTAGATTTGGCTTGTAACTAACAGAGAATAGTTAACAATAACCAAGCTGAAAATTAAATTCTCAGGGAGAGAAGGAAGGGGGATGTTATGTTTCTCAAAATCAGTCTGCTCCATATAAATTTTACAGCTTCTTTCCTATTAACTCTGTCGGAACCTCGTCTTTCACCTTATGAGTCAGCCTGGGCTTATAGAAAGGCATTTAGCCCATATGTAGATGCTGAAAGTGTTCCTCTTCCTGCATTTTTGTGACTTGGAGTGGTCTGCTGAGAGGAAATATAGTGTACTCGTTTAGACCATCTCGCATCGAGAGACATCCCTCAAATCTGTTATAAGAGATGAGATACTTTTTCTTAACTGACCTCATCAACTGCTTTATTATGTTATAGGTAGGGGTATTTGATAAGAACAAATATCCTGTTACATTTTTTCCAGATTTAAATAATTTACCAGAAGTGTTCCCATTTCACACACATACAACCACCTCCCCTGCCGTCCCCCCACCCCCACACACACACAGATATTAAATGTTTTTTTCAAACCCAAAATACTCTGCTAGATCAGTGGGTTTACAGAACAGAAGGCAAAATATGTTATATTGTCTATATAAAAAAAAATCTGGGAAAACTGAGAGAGGAAGGTTGATGGTTGGTAGGCATGCGGGAAAGGAAGCAGTGAACTGAAGCAAGATACAGACCAGATATTACTCCTGACTTCATATCTACATTAAGAATCTCTTTATCAGAGTGTTTATTTCAAGTGAAAAAGTGCTTTCAAAATTCAGGTTATTCAGCTCTCTTGTGCATGCTAAGCTATCTGAGTATTGCTTGTACATTGAAATGCGACGTTTTTAATCTGTTCTTTTCCACTAATTACCCTTTGTCCTCATGCCATCTTCATTGAAAATGGTGGCAAAGGTATTCATTTAGTTTTGGACTGTTCATAGGTTATCTTTAATCTCTTCTACATTCTCCTTCTACAGCATCTGCAGCAGTTCCATTTCTTCATTCAGTGTTCTCCTTTTATTTAGACAGCTAGTGAAATGGCTGCTATTTGTTTTAATCTTCTTTACAAGCTTTAATGCAGCTTAATTTTCTGGCAAATTTTCCTTTTCTTGTGCTTCTCACTTTGTCCATGTATTTCCTGCCTGGGGAAATAGCTTTCTTTACTCTTTGGACCCTGTTCTCATTTCTTATGAGTCCTGCCTTTATTCTAAATAATGCAGTTGGAGATGGCTGTTCGTTCAGTTAGATCTGGAGGCTTTCCTTATAATGTCTTTCTTTTGCTTTGCAGTCTGCATTCTGCTATCCAGGTGACTTCCTTAAGTAGTTTCATTAATCTCTCAGTGCTCACATTTTCCTACTGAAGATATCTGACAGATAACTCACTTGGAGTGTCTTTCCTAATGAAAACACCCTTGATCTGACAATGCTCTTGGTACTGAAGATAGGCGGTAGATTCTTCATTACTTCTGCTAGGATACTTTTTTGGTCTCCAGCCTCCCATTCGCTCCCTGCCATATGTTTCAGTTTTCCAGTTTCTAGATAAAGAGTGGAAAGACTTGCTCCTCGTCCTTAACAGTCAGATCTCTTCATGGTGATCATGAGCAATCTCAGTTCTTTCCTTTCTTCCTGAACGCAAACCCTCTTTCTTGACTTCTTGCTCTCGCTTACTGCTTGCCCCACTTCTTGTGCTCTGCTCCCTGCCTCTCTTACTCTTCTTTTATGATACTAACTTTTCTGTTTTGCTCCTTGGTGCCTCAGCTTTTTCTGCCTGTTTCTTCTCTGCAGTCTTCAGTGCAGCAAGTCTAACATCCAGGGGAGTGTACATCCACTATTTATTTTCATCCTCTGTGATGGTATCCTGCTCAGAAGTTTCCATTGGCCATACTACATTTTTAAACATTTGCTTTTCACATTCACTTTTTTTTTTTTTTTTTAATTTCACAATCATCTTTTACTACCTCTCCTGGTTGTGAATCTTCTCTTTTACGAATTCTGTCAGACAGAGCTTTTTGTGTTGGTAGCTCGTTGTGGACAACCAGCAATGTACATCTGACTGTTCCTATGCCCAGCTCTCTCTATTCTCCCCCATGTCTCAAGTCACTGCTAAGGATGAGCTTCTGCTTTTAAAGAAGGAACAAATAGTCCAGCATGCTCTGACCAGACTCTCCCATGAAAAATCCCTTCTTTTCTTATGGTCTCCTCTTCCTCAACTACCCACCTAAACCACTGCATGGTTTAAAATCCCTTGTCTTGGTGAACCTTGTTTATTTGTTACTCTCATGTTGTTAGAGAAGGGTGAGATCATAGGCAAATTGATAAATCTGAAATGTGCCCAATTATGAGTTTTTATGGTAGTTCTCCAGAGGCATGGACAAGGTGAGACATCCATCTCTCATTGACTAGTCCTACAACACTAATGAAAAGGAAATGAAAAAAGCAAAACATATTCTGGATCACATTCACACAAACATACACAGTTGATATGCTTTCCAGTCCTTTTATGATTAAAAGTTCAGGCAGAGAGGAGACACTAGCTGTATGGTTCCAAAAAATTAGACTGGTTGGTCCCTGATTTAGAAGGTGTAAAATGTATGACAGGTAGATAAAGAAACATATGGGCAAGGTGGAGAGAAGGTATCTGGATTTTCATCAGATGGCAACCTCAGTGGCATCAGTAGTCACAGTTAGGCATTGTCATATAGCAGAGCCAGACAGAAGTGATTTATAGGTGTGGTAATGACTGGAGGGAAAGTTAAAAAAAAAAAAGAAAAAGAAAAAGTGCTTTATTGGCAATAGAGAAAAAGAAGCAAACCTAAAAAAAAAAATCCCCAAACCCCATCCCATGCCAAAAAAAGGCACTAAGGAAAAAAGCCCTTCAGATTAAGGTTTATTAGAGCAGCAAGAAGAGGAATGAGTTAGTAATAGCCAAAGAGGTTCAAGAGAATAAGAAAAAATGTATGAAATATATTAGGAGAACAAAAAATACTGGAGAGAAGGTAGACTCATTAATAAATGAGGAAGAATATTAAATCAATGATGATCCTAAAATGGGTAAACTACTGAAATGCTTTATAAAAATCTGTTAAACAAGAAAAATGAGGGAAGGAGAAATGGATAATTAAGAAGCAATGACGACTTTGTCAAAGCTATTGATGGAAAGCAGGTAAGAGAATACTTAAAACAACTGAATATATATACAGATCAGCAGGTGTGCATGCATTTCAGAGTGTTAAGGGAATTAGTTAATGAACTTACAGCAACACTGGCAATTACTTACAGAAAGTTACAAAGTGTGATGGGAAAGTACCAGAGGGCTGGAGGAAAAAAGCAAACGAAATACTGAACCTCTAAAAGGAAGAAAGTAAAAGAAAAAAAAAACACACACACACACACAACAGTCTAGGTGTTAGGCATTCAGTGGTACAATTTCTATCCCTGATAAAGTAATGACATATATATTAAGATAGAAATTGAACCATAAGCACAATTAAGAGTGTGGATTTCTTTAGAATAAATCATGCCAGACCCGCCTAATTGCCTTTGTAGATCAAGTTACCAAAGTGGGTGAAGGGACGAGAGGAAATGTAATGTATCTGGATCTCTCCTGAAGCATATAGTTAGAGGATCTCCCCAAATCTTGCTGGAAATATGAATTTAAATTGATGTGAATGTCAGCATTGTCATGTAAAGTAGAAATGAACTGAAGGACCATAAAAGAGGGACAATGATAAATTAAGGTGTTGAGTTGAGGGCTGCCTACAGTGGTGCTACACAGGAAACTGAACTAGGCCTTTTCTTATTTAACATTTTCGATAAGATGTAGGAAAGTTTAGGGAAGGACAAGGTGGAGAGCAGGAGATTGGGTTTCTGCATAGTCTGCACTAAAGTAAAGCTGGTAAGTGAAAATAGTAAATAATAAAGTAATGATAAGTTTTATTAGTGACAGACTCTATGTAGGTATGTAGGTGAGTGAAAGTAACGCACAGTGCAAAGAGGTCCAGAGAGGTTAGTAACCTGCAAAGGAAAGAGTTAGATTTCATCAGACTGTGTTTACACTGGTAAATGTTTTGATTGCATGAGTAATCTTGTGAAACTGTGTAACTGTTCAGGTTTGGGGTTATACATTTCAGCCTGGATGCAGAGTATATGTGCAGATAATACAAAGCACTATTAAAAAAATCAAACAGCAAGTTATTTCAAAATCAAAAATGAAAATGCTTCACTGCAGATGTCAAAGCATGATGTTTACTAATGGGAAAAAAACAAACATGAAATTGTTGCCATTTGGTTTCCTCAAGGGTCCGCTGGAAAAACTCTGGAGAGAGTCTCTGTATACAGCACTGTTGAGGCAACATCAAAAATACCATGAACAGTTTGGGACATGCCAATCTCTGAATGCTGTCAGGAAATTGGACAGAATCCAGGGAAGAGTAATAGAAATGATTAAAAGGGGATTGATTTATAAAGAAGATGAAGTGAATTATATTTTGATTAGGAGTACACTGTAATAGTGTGTAAGTAATGGAAGGACATAAACACCAAGTAGGCAGTAGGATAATTTAGGATGGCCGCAGAAGATTTGGTGGAAAGAAGATCAAAAAATAATTTCAATAGGATATTACAAAACATTTCTTAGTTGTGACAGATTTTGACTGTACATTTCCCTTTTTATGGAAAAGTCTTCAGCAGGGTTGGAGAAAGTTCTTGATTCTTAAGTTATTCCTTCAGAAACTTCTCCATTTAGTGGGGAATGATTTTACAGTGTGAGCTATGTCTTCTGTATCTTTAATTTGCTATATCTCTGAACAAAGGTGGGAAGCCAACATTGTAAGTGAGTGGCCCCATGTGGTTTCCATTCCCCAAAGCACTCATCTGGTAGTGTTACCTTAACCCTGACTAATGAGTAGATGAGCTAGTAAAGGAATTCCCAGAGGTGACTGAGGAGTTATATTAGCTGATCACTGCTGTCATTTATTTCTTTACAAAAATGAAAGGCAATATGCAACTCTTGTGTTTATTTGCTATCAGTGCATGGTCATGACAGTACAACCAAAATCAAAAGACAGCGAGTATGAAATGACAGATGCCATCAACTGGAGCCATACTTAATGAAAATGTTCTCTTTCTCACATTAATACCTGAGAAAATGTTTAATTTATTTTCAAAATTTACCAGAAGATTCTATAGATTTATAAGGATCTTATATGGAGAAAGGTTTGAAGAACTTTCTTTTTAGGGTAAATATTTAGTTCCTGTTAGCAGAAATAAAAGCCTTCTCACTGATAGAGGGTCAAAGCCTTCAATCAGTTCTGCAACCATGATTCTTACTGTATCTGTTTCAAGTGTGCTAAATTCAAATTTGTACTTCAGCACCACACATAATTCAGCACACTGGGGCAAAAAGTCTGATAGAAGTCCTATTTGTTTAAACTGAGATTAATCTCAGAAAATGGTCCTATGTACAAAAAGCAATCTTAGAATTTTAGTCCAAGCTGTGTGCTTGAAGTTACCATCTATTTTTATCACATGTATTGACAACTATGCAGCCAGATCTCCCTGTTTGAATTAAGAATACACACTGCAATCAAAAAAGGATTGTTTCCTCACTGTGGCTTGTCTTCCTCATAGTGCATCGTCCTCATAACATCTCCTTTGGTATAATGTTAGCCAAATTCCTATATCTTTATCATCAGCTACACCTTGAAATAGTGCAGTATTGTCTAATCACAGTGTGTCTTATTGACTGCTCCATTGAGAAGGGAAGAGCTGAGATATGATTCTTGCTTGGTGCATCTCCAGAACTGTGCATCCCAGTTCAGCCTAGCAGCTTCTTGTACACTGGGCAAGCTTAGTCTTGGTCCCAGGTCCCATGAAGTCCCAGGTCACTGCAGGCAGCTGGGTTGGGCTTCTTACATTGCAAACATAGTTGTGACCATCACCACTCCTGCATAAAAACATTCATTCGGGGAAAGGATTAATATTTTGCATTAAAATTTGAGGCCTGCTAGGTTAATATTAATTATTGCTCATTTCAAGTGCCTCATATCGTAGACTTGGTGCATGGCGATCCTCGTGATAATTGCAGGCATTAGATGTTAGGCAGCACAGGAGCAAAGAAAATTATGTCTGTGCATACATTTTCAGTCCTTACATCCTGAGACAGCCAAAAGTTTAAGTCCTCTTTGGACTCTGTGCAGTACCCAGAACATGGCTATGATGGCAATCTTATTCTTGCAGCAGTATGAGAGCATCCTGTTTGCATGTGCTTTCTATTGCTACTGGTAAAAAACATATCCAGTCCCAAAGAAACTCTTCTCAGGAAAGATGCCTGGATATAGTACCATAAAAAGGATGTATATTCCAATTTAAAATATGCACAGATCACTCACCAAGGCAGCAACCATTCTTTTTCCCTTCCCCCAAGAAAAGAGTGTAAATCATATCTCAACAAGGCAGGTAGTGAGGATGACAAAATTCTTACATTCTTAAAGTGTTATTGGAGAAAAAATATCACCTCCATGCATAATTGCATAACTTTACTACCTGTCATTTTCTATCAATCAAAAAAATGTTATACTTGAATTTGAGGACAAACATGTCTAATAAGATTTTAGATTGACAGCTGAATGGTTGTACTCAACCTTTTTTAACTTTATATTTTGTTGTTGTTCACTAGATCAACATAGAGAGTATTATAACAAAGTTAAGGGAAACAAATACTCAGATATATTAATCCCTTATGCACACTTTACCTCAAAAAATAGAATTTCTTTCCCCGTAGGTTTTGTTAGGCAGTTCCCTTCAGTCTAGCCAGTACTGCTTTGGGAGTCTAATATTTCTTCCCTTGTATTTCCAGTGTGGTGTTGCCAGATTTTGTTTCTTTTACCACAGAAATGTGTTTGATGACATATGATCTGCTCAGCTGCCCTCGGCACGGCAGCACTTCCTGCTGTGGCACCCTGCTGTCCCCAGTGAGCCCCTCTCCTGGCACAGGGCTTTGGCTTTCTCATCCTGGGGTGGGATGGATCCCCAAGCAACAGACCATTTACCCAACACCGGCATTTTGGCTTCCTCCTCTGGCCCCTGCTCCTCAGGGCTTTTAATAGTCTTCAATTTGCAAATCAGGGGATTATTCTCCGTTGCTAGTAGAGGAACTCAGGCTATCTCACCCTATTGCTTTCAGGTTACCCGATGTTAAACAATAGGCTCTTTTCATTCTCTGCATATCACTTTCCATCTGTATATGCCTCTGAGACGTTCTCATCTTCATCCCAGAGATGTGTTGTCCCACCTCTGCGTTTCCTCTTCCAAAAAGCTTATGCTGTATGCTGGTGCCTTTTCCATATCCCTTTTTGTCTTATTTTTTTTTTCCCAGATTTTATATCCCTGCATAAGTTCCCAGGAGTTTGTTTCTCAGTTTTCAGACTTCTTTGTGTGCATTTTCAGTCAGTTAATGCACTCCTCAGAAGTAGTATTCACCTCTAGGTGGACCTGTCTCAGCCTCTTGGTGCACTAGTTGTGTCTGGCTTTGCTTGAACGTGATCCTGGAGCCATTGCATTAGCATGAAAAGACTCATTAATGGTGCAAGAGGGTGCCAGGATCTCTTTAGCGCAGATGCACATGCAGACAACAAATCTTGACCATCTTCTGCAATTTCTTTCAGTGTTGTGCAGGAAACCACTGATTAGTAAGGTTCACCTTGGTGAGGAACAGAATAAGGGAGAAGATAGAGGTGGTTGTGTTACTGCAAAGATGTCTTGCTATAGCTTTGTGCTTCACACATAGTTATTGCTCTCCAACAGAAGCTCTCAAAGCATTCACCAACCAAACCTTGTAATGTTGTAAACTTTGAAATAGAGCGCGCATCCATGAGAAGGGCTCAAATGTGAAAATCAAGCAACTATCCCATGGCTCCCCAGAGGCTGAGATCCGACGTGTGTGACTTCCCCACCCAAATCGGTGCAGGCATCCCAGGGCCAGGCAGTACAGCCTTTACAGGGTTGGTCCATTTTATTTCTTCCTTGTAGGAAGAAAAGACTCAATGAGGACTCTGTGCCTGTATTTGCAATGTGTGTTGTGAAAGTAGCAGGTCCGAAGATTCCCAAGATATTCTTCATTTAGTTAATTGACATTCCAGTAAAATAGATATTGAAGCAGCCTGGGCTTTGATGGGCAGTTCATGGGAGGCAAAGCATTGAGTTATTCCATGCTGTGCCATGCACTTCCAGTAGTCAGATTTAAGTTGGCCTGGGTATGACTGTGCACATGGAAATCACACTCTTGATTGCAGAATAGATCTATAGGTCCCAGAGGCTGCTGGTCTGCTTATGAAGCAACACAGTGCCTGCTATATGTTGCTCACTACTTCTGGCAAAGCCACCAATGGGTCTCCAGAGATTGCTCTTGGTGAAGTGTCAATACTGGTATGATGCTTCTCTTTGAATCTATTTAATGCATCCTTTTTTTGAGTTCCTGAAGTTGTTTAGCCCAACTTAGTGACAAATGAACACATATTTAAAAGAACCTTCATATCTGCAAGAATAACCAAGAAGCCAGATGCCAAAATGCTATCAGCTAAAGTCACAATTAAGTTCAACCCACAGTTTCTATGGCCACAATTAATTGCAGGCACAAAACTATGGTTGCGAACAGGCAGCCATTAAAAAAAGAAGATTGAGGCAAGACATTCTGAGCATTCATGCTATTATTTAAATTAACAATAAATAGTAATCTTTTTTGCTTTGCAGTATCTTTCACATTCAATCTTCAAAATCCTTTACAAACCACAATGACCCTGTGTCATAATATTCAGTGAAAGGGAAAATGCTAAGACTCATGGCAAAGTATAAAATTGAATTAAACTGGTTTAGCTCTGATATCACACATACTGCTCAGGCCAGACCAATTTTTACTGAGGAGAGCATTCTTCTGACAAATTTGGAAGAGGTTATTTATTTTACCGTTCCTTCTCTACTAGAGATATTCATATTTCCAAATGTTGATGATTTGGACTCAAGGTACTGCAATAAAAGTGCTCCATGGTGGGTAGGTTTTCTACAGCCCTTTAGTTAGTGAAGCTAGCTTACAGTGGTATTGAGAAAGGCATGCAGGACCACATACATCCCTAGAGGAGCCGTGTTCTAGCTAGTCCTTTTCATATGACTCTCCAAAAGCAATTTCCTGCGTCGCCTGCAAATAACAACCAGAAATCGTCTTTCTCAAAGATGAAACATTGTTGAAGTCTGTGCACGCAAGGAACAGACGGTCTCTGTGCAGATAGAGGAGGGATGGAAGAGATTTTGTTTTCCTTTTTTGACTTGTGAAAATATTCCATCAGCCATAATTCCACCTCTAAGTGGAAAGTATTAGATTATTTGATTGTGCCGGCCAGATTTCTCTGCCTGTCAGGTTTCAGGATCAGAAACACAGTGGCAGAAGCCCAAGAATATTTCCCACTAAGTGTACCTGCCTACTACTGATTTCATCCCTGGCTGGTCTGTCACCTCATGAATATCGTGCCATGGGAGCTGATGAAGGGGCAGATGGAGAGGGTGTTGGAAAAACTTTGGGGAAGGAGCAGAAGAGGTTGGAGAGCGAGGACGTGCATCCAGCCATGGGGAGCGAGTGGGGACCTGTGCCCGCAAGGTGACACGCCAGGAGGCAGAGCCGGCAGGTGAGCTACTTTTTCCACTGACAGCAATCTGGCTGGGACCTCCAGCACAACACGCTCCCTGCCCCTTTGCAGGGAAGGAAAGTTACACGCCATATATTTTATCAAGGGCCACTTTTTTTTTTTTTTTAGGTGGTGGCACACTGGCTATCAATGTCTCCTGGGTTAATGCACAGTGAGATGGAGGCTCACCAGATGCTCCTGGGAAGATGTCCTCTTCTCAGTGTGAGTCCAGCCCAACCTTCTGCCAGGTCTGCAGCATCTCCAGGGTTGCAATTTTACTTGTGCCTGCCTTTCAGTGCCTGCCTTTCTTTTCCCCTCTGCTCTTTGTTTTGGTGCTAGGGTAGAGACAGTTTCTCCCTTCTGTGTGGTTAAAGCAGGACATCCACCCCAAATGAGACATTTTTCAAATTATCTTAATGAAAAAAAAAAAAAAAAGCAGTGTTTCTTACTTTGTCCTGTACATCATCATCATCAACAGTCCCATCTGTTTGCAGTGTTTCATGGGGTTGGAACTGATCCTATGGGGCAGAAATCAGTGATTCCTCCCACTTAGTTAGTGAATCACTGGTTAGTGAATCCAGTGAATTCACTACCTGGGGGAATCACTGGTTTCTGCCCCATCACTAACTGATTCACTAACTAAGAAAGAAAGGAATGAACTGACAGATTCTTTTCTGTACCTATTGTTGCTGTAAATTTTGGGCCTGGGTATGCCTGCTGAGCTCCTTCAGCTCGTGTTGACATCGGGGTTAGTGAAGGATACCTGAGACCGAAATCTTATGACTCTTTATGTCAAAAGGCTTTAGATATAGCTCTTAGGACCACACCTGAAACAGGTTGTCTCTAAGAGCTACATGCCATTACATTGGATTTCTGTTATACTGAGATGCCAAAATTACATTGCTAAGTTATAAGTAGTTTACATAATCCCAGAATGCACCATGGGAAAGCTTTCAAAATAAAAATGAATAATAAGATCAGCATTTATTGGTTTTTCCTCCTACGTTGCCACTGAAAATTCTTATTGGTGTGGCTTTGTATGAATAGTTCTCCAGAAGTAAATTACGAGCAAAATTCAAAGCCACCATAAATTAAATGTGCTTTTTTCCTGCTTTGGTATACAAGACTTTCCATTAGGCTAGCTCCATATAATATACCTTGGATGTGTTCAAGAAAGCCCTGTAAATTATAGTAAGTATTTAAAATGGTAAGTAGACATTGAAAAAGGCCACATTAGGATTAATGAATGAAAGGGTTGATACTGAAAATGCACTTGTAAATAAATAACATGAAAAGTAAAGATGACAGACCGTTAGGTTGGAGTTACAAGTGGGAGTGTGATGATAAATCACGCGTCTGTTTGTCAGAGCTTCGTATGTGGGTGCACGTGCTTCCCCATTCCTCTCTTGCCTCCCCCCTGGAGTGAAGCCTCTTCCTCGCCTTGCCCCATGCCATGCATGTCCCGGAGACTCTGATCAAACTTGTCCTTGTTTTCACTGCTGATTTTTGGCCCTGGAAGTGTATTTGGCTGCCGAACTTGTTACCTGCTAGGAGCAAAGCACTCCTCTCATTGCTTTGGCTGGATGAAGACAGCGCTCTAGGCCTGCTCTATCTATTCTGGTAATAAAATTCATGTTGCTGACAGTGGGTGTTTGCCAGGGGTGCAGCTGAACCTGGATTCACGGTTAGTGCTCACGGAGGCTTGTTGTGATCAACAGCCATTCTCCCAAAGCATGGCTCCTGAAGCAGTGCTTGTTTTTTTTTTTTTTTTTTTTTTTTTTTATCCCTTGTACTGCCTTAGCAGCTCTTGTTGGCAGCAAGCTGTCTTTCTCACTTCTTAAGCAGGGTAGAAAACCTTCCGTTTCCTTCCTCACCCTCTCTCCCTTATTTTTCTTTCCTCATTCTAGACTTCAGTCTAATCACCCTTTGGAAACAGCTATTTCAGATAACTAGGGAGAGGATTTTTCTTTTCTTCTCTCTCTCTCTTTTTTTTTTTTTAATACTAGGCCAACAACCAGGAAGCACGGCATAGGAGTGAGGCAGAAGGCATCTTGATGGAAAACCTGGTGCAGCTCTTATTTCTCTAGGAAGCATCTGACCACAGGAGAGTGGTGGGGTGGAATCTGTGTCTTTAATCTGTAATCTGTGGTTTTGGCTTTACCAGTGGATGCTGTGTTAGCTGTGAATTGGAGCAGGTAGCAAGGGTTGAGGAGGAGGGGAAAGCCGAAAGACGATGTGAGATGTGTGTGATATGCTTGGCATGCACGTGCAGTGGGCGCAGGGGATGGAGGGGAACACTAACTCCCTCCTCCAGCCACGCCGCGAGTCTCCATCTTAAAATGTGTCTGGTTTTGACACAGTACAGTTGGGGATTTGTAGTGGTGGTGTCACAAGCATGCTCTGAGGTCTGGTAATGGTGGAAACTTTAATTGAAGCTCTCTGCCTTGGATTGAACAAGTTCTCAGAAAAAAATACCAAAGCCTCAAAACTGAGGGAGGAAACATCCTTCTTCCCAGGCAAGATTTTTTCCATGTTTTCATTGCCCCAGCCATTAACACTGTATATACCAATTGCACTTACCGTCGTCATCGCATATTGTATCTCATATCATATCATCATCTGGGAGAGCAGTTCTTTGCAGCCTATTCTGGCTCACCACTGAAATAGCTCACAGACTGCAATCCAAAGACATGGAACGAATATGAAATGGGGAGGGGGGCGCAATTAAACCAGAAAATGTGTGCGAATCCACACTTGCAGATCACCTGGGCTGAGGAGACCATCTGCGTAATTACATTAGGGTTTGCATGTCTGAGAGAGCAGGTATAAGGTAAGTAGACCTTATGCAGCTGGCATCTGAATGTCCATGTTAAGGCTGCATCTGTTTTGAAACAGTATGATGCTATTCCATGCAATCAAATCCTGGCTGTTAGTGACACAGGACAAATCTAAAATGAGATATTCTTAATGGAGCTACTCTGGATGCACAGCAATGCAGGAAGAGATCAGCATGTGGCATGTACACTACATAAAGTGATGGGTGGGCACATTTTTATAACCTGATTTTACTTCCCTCCATAGTATTCAATTTTATCCACATAGGTCCATTGAGAAAACAAGGTTCTGCTCTCAGTGAAGTGTTTATGGGCCCATACAACCAGAGGAATACCTTTTATGTGCCTGTGGCACTTTGAATATGTTTGAATAGGAAGAGAATCTTTGTGGGCAAGAATAAATCCACATACTTTTTGGTCTGCCATGCGAGGAAGGGCAGAGCGGCAGTCAGTGCCACCTAAATCTTTGCCAGACCCCAGGGAAGGATTTAAGTTCAGATTCCCTATTTGAGTAAGCACTAGGAACAAATGGTAACATAAAGGTTAGTAGAAGATTATAAATAGGATAATAAATGGAGAAGGAAGGATTATACTACCACATTAGAAATCATTTGAAGGGAAGGTAGAAATTCTCATGCTTTGCAATAATTTTTGAGTGCCCCGATTGATGGTAATCTATGTTATTTATTATAGAGATATATGTTTTGAAATAATTTTTAAAAAGAGCTTTTTAAAATTATTAGAGCTACAAATACAGTAGAGCACCAAAATTCTGATAAAGTAGAATGTTAATAGTGTACATATAAATATTTGCCATGGAGATGCATCTGTGCACATCCAATCACATCGGAGAAAGAAAGAACATGTTTCTCATGTGGCCAGTGCTTAAACTTTGATTATTCCTGATTAATTATTTTATCAAAAGCTCTGTCAGATAAATTCAGGTAATTGGTAAAGGTGAAGAAATCACAGTCCATGAACAGACAGTCTGTGAGCAGAAAGAGGTAAAATTTGTCCATCCACTTCAAATTCTTCATTCAGCTCAGTGCACTTAATAAAACTGAAGAGCCGAATAGTGTGTAAAAAGAAGGACTTAGGAACTGACATAGTGGAAAGGAAATACTTGTCTCTGCTGTTATTGGTCTCCATAACTGGAGTCTGTGAGATCTTCATAACCTCTAGTGAATGAAGCATGCAGTGACATCTAACAAATATAAGGAAAAAATTCTTAACAGTGAGGGTGACAGAGCGCTGGAACAGGCTGCCCACAGAGGTTGTGGAGTCTCTGTCTCTGGAGATCTTCAAAACTCCCTTGGACGCAGTCCTGTGCCCCGTGCTCTAGGTGACCCTGTGTGTGCAGGGGGGTTGGACTAGATGACCTTTAGAGGTCCCTTCCAACCTTAAGCATTCTATGATTCTATGCAAGAACAAAATTATAAGCATCTGGCCAAGACGAGCAGCATCACTTAGGGTAGATGTTCACCTGACTGGAGTCTTCCCATGTGAAAAGAAACTTCCACTATTCAAGTAGTGCCTTTTCAAACCATACAACTAAGCCATTTTAACTGAGAGCTAGTTGAGCTGTCTACAGCTAATTATGCTGAGGTGCCCTGCCAGAGCTTTGCAAATGAGAATGTGAGGAGCTGTGTGGACCTTCCCTGTTTACAGTGATATCTGTGACAAAGCAGGAGCATATCTCCTATTGGGATCCTCCTCTAGTGTGTCCTGATGCTATCCCTCCCCATGAGGTATGGCTAGTCAGAAACTCGAAGACACAAGCTCACAGTGAGTTGGTATACCTGTGTTATCATCTTCTAGCTAAGACTCATATGACTGATGTTGAGGAAATTGTGGTAGTGAAGGCTCCAGTATGTTTTCTGTAGACAAACAGTAGAAACTTTGCCCTGCAGCTTCACTGCTATGGTTGCTTATGCCTGGCCACTGAAGACTAAGTTGGGAGACCACAGCTCTGCTGTGATTACGTCTTTCCTTTTATCCTTTTAATGGAAAGGCAAATTTTTCTGCTATGTGATGAACTTTCAAATTAGGTGCTGTGGCACTGGCATAGGTGTGGCTGGGAAAGGAAACAAGAGCAGTGGCACTTGGCAGGGCAAAGGAGAGAAATCAGAGCTGGGATAATGAGCAAAATGGTCAGGAAAGAGTCCCAGGTGGACTGCTCTTTTGAATGTCACTAGCCAAGATCATGAACAGAACAGAAAAGAGGAATAGAAGTGTTGAGGCTGATGTCAGTGAAGGTAGAAGGTTACTAGGGCAATAGAAGTCAGTGTTTTCATTAACTAACAGGTCATAGAGTCATTACCGGGGAAGCAGCCGGAGCAGGGAGACAAATGCGAAAGCAAGCAAAGAAACAAAAAGGGAGAAGCACAGCTGCAGTAGTGCAGTAGTATTTCAGAAAGGGAATCCCTGTTAGTCCAGCTTCCGCATTTCAGTCTTACCATATTTCAGTCTTACCTTAGTATGATTGAGAAACTCTGTAAGGAAAATCTCATTACAGTCTGTCGCGTATTTGGGCTGGATGACTGTTTGTTGCTTTCAAAATGCATCACCAGGGAGCCCCAGTGAACTCCTGTGTTGTAATGGTGATAACGCTGTAGAGTAGTGGCCTTGGTTCATGGGTCTCATGACACTGGTGTTGCGTGGCAGTGAGGACAGTTTTGTCCAACACACGACTTTTAGCAGGTGGCAATGCTAATCTTGTTTATCCTGATAATTCTCAGGTTTCGTAAGTCACTGGGCAACCTCTGTAAAGTTGAGCTCAGCTTTGTAGTTGCACATATAAAAGGTTTCATGCTTTTTTGTTTGTTTATTTCTTTATTTTTATAGTTTATTTTTATTTCTTTATTTTTGTGAATCCAGAAGCTTGTTACCTGTTTCTCTCACTCTCATGCTTTTAGATTATGAGATTAGTTTAATAATCATGAAATTACTAGCATCATCCTAATTTTAGTATTGTTCATTCATGGCAAAGTAACTTGCTGCATGAAACATTTGAGCAATATTGATGCAATATGTCAAATATGTAGCAATATTCTTTGTGATTATCACCCCATACAATTTTCAAAGCAATGTTAAATTGTGACAGATCCTCCTCTGAAATAACGCACCATAGTTTATGAAATCAGTGGAAGTATATCAGCTTACATCAGCTGAAGATCTGGGCTACATTTCTAGCTTTCTGCTAACATGTTTCTTATGACAGAAGTGAGTATCTGAGATGAACTTAAAGATAACCTCTCTACACACACTTTATATTCTGCTTGTGAGGAACCCTTGAAATATTTCAAGCTCACTTAAAGAGGTGGAACCACTGAATACTGAAAATAAAGTTATTAGTAGGAAAATAACAATTTCTAGTAAAGTCTGGTATGGATAGCATAGAAACTTCCTCCATTTGTACCAAGGATTAGAGAGTCCAAGGACTGAATTTCTGAATTGGCAAATGAAGAAACTTTTTAAAAATGATGGTAATGCAATGCAGGATGTACTTTGTCCATGTATTTTAGACAAGCAATTTACTTTTACCTAGATACACTACCTCTAGCATACTTGGAAATATTTTGTAATAGATATTTCTAAGTGTAGTGAAATTGTAGTACCGTGGGGTCTGCTGCAATGCTATCATTGGTATTCTAACTAAATTTTGCCATTTAATCTTTACAGTGAAAGACCACCATTTGCTGTGTGTGAATAGTAGAGAATAGGGATTAGCAATGTGTAAATTAGCACAGTTCTCCTGACTAGCTAAAAAGATACCTATCCCTTTTTCCTGACATTTGGAGGTGAAGAGGAGTTAATTCAGAAAAGACCAAGTTACTGACACTTTTAATAATAAAGCAGCACTTCAGAATGATGGTGTGAGATCAACGATTTGTAATGACCAGTATAACAATGTGAGAGAGACATGTCATGAGCTTCTCTCTATGTTAACATGCCTTGCACTGTTCACTGGTTGCCATCCTTTAGCAGTGCTTCCAGACATTTCTTTTTATTTATATATGCAACTTTCTCTGATTCTGCCAAAAACACTATTAAAAAAGACCACACAGAAAACTGATCTACTATACACAAATGTCTGGTGGGTAACAGTCATGTAAATTTTGATTTACTGAATGCACAAAAGGAGGAGGCCACCACGTAAGAAATGGATGACAGCATCTGAAAGTGGTTCCAGCATTTTAAAAGCAATTATGGGGGGTAGATTTATGCATGAAACCTGCTCTGTACATTAACTAAATTTGTGGGTTTAATCACTGGAAGGAGAAAACCAGCTATGAAATACCCAAAGTAACAGGTCATTGTAGATATTCCCCTGAGGACATAATTTGTGTCTGTGTGTGTAGACAGGAGTGTGCGTATGTGTTGCAGAAGTGATAAAGAAAAAAGTAAAGTGAACATCCTCAAAAAGCAAATACAGGAGAATGTTGTAATACAAGACTTCCTGAATAAAGAAAATAAAGCTGTGACTATGTGAAGATTTCTCAGAATGGGAATGGTAAAGGAGTAATGCATTCTTCACTCCAATGGAAATTAATGGAGCATGCATTCCTCATTCTCAGTCTATTTGAGGCTGCAACAGGGGATATCACATCTGGCAAAACTACTTTGAGTCATGTTATACCACTTATAACATCATCTGGACCTTAGGAAACAGCTTTCTGAAAATAAGGAATGCTGTACAGTACCTGACATTAGCCCTGTTGAAAGGTACTGATAAGTTGCAGAGGCCTAAGAAATTAAGGGCCACATTTACATGGAATTTCCCTGCACTTTATTACACTCAATTCCCTGGTTTTGCAATTTTAACTGCCCTTTTCCCTTTAGTGCCTTCCCCAGAGTGAGCAGGGGGTGCTCATTTGTGGAAGGGAACCAAATCAGTCAAAAAGGAGAGCAAGAGCATCTGGGACAGCAACAGAAGAACACTGCGTACCCAGAAACATTACAAAATCTGGCATAAATTGAGAGTATTCATTAGTAATAGAGATACTATTTTCAAACTGTGTTGCACTTTCCTCTCCAAGGATTCCACATGCTGTAGTCCTTCCTGATCACAGGAAGGCCTGTGATCCTTGTGGTCCTAACTCCCACGATTAGCGTTAGCTGATTTGATGGAATTAGTGGTGTGAGTAGGATACTTGCTTTGGAAGGTTTTGCAGAACTTGGTTGTAGATACAGACAGCTTTATTAAATCTAGCCACTGCTGGGATGAAGAGCAGCCTCCTCTATATTTTCCATGTATTCTGCAACAGAGCAGGAGGGCATGCTTTGGCAAGGCATGGTGATCTTTTTCAAAAGTGCCTCAGGACTCCTGCAGTGTTCACAGAGCAGACCAGAGTCCTGGTCTACTAGGATCCACAAATGAAAGAGACTTGAATGCAACACTTGCATTTCACATACAGAATTTACATTTCCTCCAGCATTCCTGCTCTAGAATAAATAAGATGTTGTAACGTTGTGATAGCCATAAATATCTGGAATAAAATGGACTGTAAAATAGCAGAGTGCCATAGTTCAGGATGCATGCCGAGCTGACTGATATTTAAAAACCAAAAGGATGGGAAATTTGGAAATACCAAAAGGAGAATGAAGATCTGAATGGTTTAAAATCTACTAGAAGAACGGAATGGAATTCAGCCTGCAAGGTCTATGATTAGTTTTAGTGATTTTTCATGCATGCCTTCAAAATCAGGGCATATTTCTGAATCAAAATGCCAGATCCTTGTACTACTATAGATGGTGATTTTTTAAACAGACTCCTACACCCAAATATGTTCATTTGGCATCATCCATTGCCCAGCATCAGGTACCCTAAACATTGTGGGGAAGTGCTCATAAACTAATCAAAAATTCATGTTTGTGCATAGCGGGGAAGAGGTTACTAAATGCTTTGTTCAGTGGTCAATAGATTCATGTCTGATTTGGAGAGCAAATAAATCAGTATGATGCTTAATACCCAAAGTAAGCCTATGCCCTTGTCAAAAATATACAGGAATGCTCTTTTCTGCTTTAGGAGTATAATTTGCAGATTTTCCTTTGAAGTTCAATTGTTTGCAGTGATGATTATGAAAAGACCTCAGTGTCTTGTCCTGCACCCATAATTATAAAAATATTTAAAGTCATAGAATGGATATATAACTAGGCAGACACATATTTTGATTAATGTTGCATTATGGTTTAGGCACACATTTGAAGGCAAGGTTTTTGGCTGAAAAATGCATCAGAGTAGCAGTCTTCCAGCCATATATTATAGCTATGACCCCTGAAAATTATCAGGATTTAATACAAGACTATAATATAGGGTTTCTGAGAACTATACATAAGCAGTAGACAACATAAAAAGTCGTATTACTATTTATATGCCATCAAATCACATTAGTAGGAATTTGACCACATAAATACTAAAATTACTTTTGGGGAAACCAGAATTTACAGAAAAATCACAAATATGCAATAATATTATGAAGGCAGAGAATAAGAGAGGCAGAAAGAATAGGGAAGTCTGCTTTTCCATATACTTTTGAGTAAGTTTTTTTTTTTCCACAGCTAATCAAAGATGCATCATGTCATGTCATATCATTATTACCTATATTTATTGTATTATATTATAAGATATGTGGGAGTTGACTGATATCTATGTTGTCAGCTGTTTGCCAGCTGTTTGCTCCTGGGATGAGCAGGGTGAATTTTAGCTCCTCATCAAAACAAACAGATTCTTTCTTTTTTTTTTTTGGTACTTTCTTTGTTATTCTAAAACATTATATGGATAGAAAACCTTTCCAATCCCCTGAATGTATACATGTGAATATTTGTTTGGCTCTCATACTTTCATGACGCTAGTAGAAACTGCGAGGTGAGCAACTATAGTAAGTATATCAGTATGGCAGCAATTATGTAATATCCAGTGTGATGAGTGCTCTGAAGACAAGTGTGAAATAAGGAGCCACTCCGAGAAAAAAAAAGTTCGTTACCTAAAAAACATGGTTGAAGTTGACAGGATATTTTCTATTGACCTCGGTATGAACCTGGTTGACCTTTGGCCATGTGAAAATATTAGTAGAGCAGCCGTGGCTTTGCCTCGGGTCTCCTCCGCGGGACAGCACGGCACTGCATTGCTTTGGCAGAAGATTACTATATATATAATAGGGATAATCCTTAACGATTCCCCAGTTGCCCTACTTCATGGGAAGAGTAAGAGCGTGCTGCCTTCCCGCTGTTGGCGTGTGCTGTGCCAGCTCCTTCTTGGCCTGCCTCTCCTCCCGGTCTCCGCGCAGCCCCGGCCGTGCTGCCTTCGCCTCCGCATTGCTACCTGCGGTGGAGCAACCGGCGCAGAGCCGGCTGCAGTTTGGCCCCTGTGGGGATAATGCATAAAGCCAACACTTTTGGAAGCAGAATGAAAACATTGCGAACGCCCACAAATCTTCCTTGCTGGTTTTGGGAGGTGAGGAAGGAGTTGTTATACTTTCTGTAATCTGATTGGTACCTTTGAAGAAGGAATTTCTCGACTATGGTCATGATTCAGTAAGTGCTTAACACATGCCTAACATTAAACATGTTAGCAGTGCTACCGACTTAAAAGCAAATTTATCTTGCAGAACATGAATAGGACTATTCATTTGCTTAAAGTTTACCACGTGCTTAAGTGCTTTGCTGGATAGATGGTCAATATTAGATTATATTTTAAGAAAAAAAAACTTTTGAGATAGTAATAAATACTAAATTCTTGGAAGATTAAAGGATTGAGGAGACTTTACATGTCACAGTTGTGCATGTATAACTCCCTTTGAAGTCAATGGGACTTGCATGCGCAAAAGGGCAGAGCTCTTGGGCAACAGGAGATCATGATACTGTGGCTTAGGAAAGCCAGAAAGATCATGGGATATCTAGAATCAGTATATCATTATACACACTTTTAAAGGCTTGAGTTCTTTGAAGTGCTCTCTCTCTCTCTTTTTTTTTTCCCTCTTTATTTATTTATTTATTACCTAGAACATAACAGTTAAAATCAACTCACAGAAACATTTGTCATTCAAGGAGCTTACTTGGGAGCTAAACGGAACAGTACAGAATAGTATAGTTTCCTTTATATATTTAAGGGTCACCTCTGGCATGTGCAAAAGGTACAAGAGGCCATCAACAGGCAAGAGCCAAAGCTGCTGAAACTAGACAAATCAGTTCTGGACACATAAAAGGGATATGACCAGGAAACACAGCGAGGGTACTGCAGAGGAAGGTGGACACAGAGGCCAGGAACATTGCTTAGGAATCCACCTCTGGGAAATCTGCTGAATTAGGAGGGCTGTGATTATCTTGCACCTTGGATTACTTGTGTTTGCTCAAGCTTGCTGAAAGAAAACAATTAGCCAATGTTCTTACCGATGTTATTAAATGAGAACATTATTCTCATTTTGCAGGATGTTGCTCTTATTTATTGATGTTATTTGGGATATACTTGTAAGTACTGAATATCTCCTTAGATTAGTGGAAGGTTTAGAGCTCTTTACAATTCTTTCTTACTGTGCAAGTTATGTCTGAGAAAGAATGAAAGGTGCTTAACCCTTTCCTGCATCGCTTAACATGATAAAATTGCACATTTTGAAAGCTGGGATAAGGACTGCGAAGCTAAACTCGTCCATTTTGATAACAATAACATATTATTAATCACTTATTAACAGTCACATTAATTTGGTTTATTTCCTCTTTTTCTGCTTTAAAATGGTAGAGTATACTGTTAAAAATCCTGTTTTGCCCTTGCTGGTCCCCGCCCTGAAGAATGGCACCAGCAGCTGTGCCTGGATTTAGAAGGATGTGTGTGTGGAAAGGGAGGGAGAGGAAGAGGGATGTCAGGCTCTAGCCAACATACTTTTGCAAAATGACTACTTGCTCACCAGGGCTCGCTGCATTGCACCTTTTTTTTTTTTTTTTTTCCTGTTAATTACAGGAAATGTGATTTATTAGTATTTGTGCAATGGTAACTTTTCAGTTCACCCACAGCCTTTTCTAATCTGACCAATTATTTTCAGTATTACTTTTAAGCCCTGACTTTAATTAATGGGGTGCAGAAGCTTAAAGCATATGGGGTTGCTTTCCTTATGTCTGGGAACAAGTAGAGTTTAAAAATCCTGCAGATACATTCTCAATACTGCACTTAAACTCTGTTTCTGAAAATGTTACATATAAGTTGTCATATTTTCTCCAGCTTGACATAAAATTCTGTGACGTGTCACATCAAATAGCAACAATCATGAAAATTTTAGGGATGTGTCAGTTTTGAGATACAGACTTTCTTGCTTTGATCCATCATGGTTCAACTGGAAGATAAAATAATCACTTCCATTTCTTGCTATTTTAAAATAAAAATATGGTAAAATATATATTTCAAGGTATTTGTTCCAAAGCCTCTTGTCGTTGCTAAAATCTGCTGCAAAATTAGAACTTGAGGGGTGACAAAGTGCAAAGTGTTTTTTTTTTTTTTTTTTTTTTGTGCCTACTTTGCGTTATGGTTTGAGACTCTACATCATTTACAGGGTTATATTTGGGAAGTCCAGTCTTTCCATGTGCTGAGAGCTACCCCAGCCGCTGGAAATCGGGGGCGATGAAGGGTGCTCCGCGCTTTGTGGGACGGGGCTGTCAGAATAAAACTTTAGCTGTCTTTCTAAGGGCCATAGGTAGTATCTTTCTAGCAAGCTGCGATTCACATACCACACTTACACAGCAACAGGTGAAGCAAGCAGCGTACAAACTTTGCTCCAGTTTTGCAAGCGATGCAACTGCAGCCCCATCTCCTCATGTTGGGCGAGAGAGGATAAATCAAACGAATCCCCTCACACACTCTTCCCCCCTCTTCCCCACGGCTCGTCTCTCGTACCTAACCTACGTGCCGCACTGCGGGGCCGCGTGCTGGGCGGCAGCGGGTCGGCCGCGCGGTGAAGCACGGCCGCGCACATCTGCTGGGGAGCTGCGCGCCGCCCGCCCCGGCTGCGAGGCCGCGGGTCGATCCATCAGCGGCGGAGCTGCCGCTGAGAGGAGCTTCGCTCCAGCGGGATGAACGGCGGGTGACTCCTTTCCCGGCTCGAGACGCATCCCCTCCCACACACGCCGGGCCATCCGTCATCCCGCGGCTGAACTCCCGTTCACCTCCCGACCCCTGCGTCAACTCCGGCGCACATCAACGTGCCACCCGGGTCTCCGTCAATGGGGCCGAGAGGCCTGCTAACCCACTGCGGTCAGTCTGCAGCCTGATGCCCTGTATGCAGGGGCTGCGGGCCCACGTGGCCACGCACGTCCATGAGGTCTTGCCACCGTGGCCATGGGTGACCCTGGGGCAGGGGAGTGAATGGCGATGTCTCCTCTCCCTTTAATGTCCCCACACCTACAGAAATTCCTGCCAAGAAGGTCTGCCTTGGCAGGCTTGATGGGGGAGTTATCATGGGCTTGCGGGTGTAGTCAGTCTCTTTGAAAATTCAGTATTTTGAGGAAAGAAGGGAGGAAAATTAGGTGTTATCTTCTGATAACTAATAACTCACAGTCCCAAGCATGACAGAGATCTCCCAGTGGCCATGCCGGTGGCCATCATCTCTCATCATCTTCTCTCTGGTGGCTTTCTAACCTTTCTGCCAGTTCCTGGCAAAACTAACCAGAGCTCTGGGACATTTTTGGGTGTCAGAAAGGCATTTCCCCTTCATTTTGGTGGAGCAAGTGGTGACCCTTGCGTCATGGTACTGGGTGCCAGGGGTAGGCTGGGCACGTGCTGATGATTGGGGAGGTATCTTGGCACTGAGGGTGACTGTTCCTTTTTATTGGTCCTTTCCTGATCTAACTGTATAGGGCTGGGGAAAAGCGTTAAGGAAACAGAAGTACAAGGGCAGCAGCTAAACCTTTGCACTTTCTTTCTCCCTCCAAGGAAGCTCTCAAAGTGCTTGTCTGCCGAGTCTTCAGGGAATAACGTGTGCCTGCAATTTATTACACTGTCTCTAGGCAGAGACTACTGCTGCTATATCAGGGAATTACTTAAGGAGTTACTTAGGTCTAGGTGGCCGTTTGTGAACTTACATCAAGAACTTATATCACCTGCTTGATCAGTTAGGTTTATTTAGGTCTCTTCCCTGGGCTCATTTCTCCTTTTATCAGAGCATAATTTAACCTACAGTCACAGAAGACAAAGGGAAGCTTAAATAAGCATCAGAATACACATGAGAAGCTCTGACGGGAAGAGCAATGAGGCAAGGTTTTCCTGTGAAAACTACTGTCCTTTTCCAGTGACTCTTGCAGCTCCTGCTACACAGGATGAAGAATCTACTAGACAGAAGAGTCAAAAGCTAGCATGACAAGTGGCAGCAGGAAAGTCAAGGGGAAGATCAAGAAATGGTTTTCACTCTTACCAGAGCAGAAGAGGCAAAACTTGTTTCTTTACACCTTTACTCTTGGGGCATGTTCACACTGTATGTCCAGTCTGGGACAGGAGGTGTATTGTGAGTGGCAGGAGTGCTCAGCCAGTGTCCTCTTGCCAGGATCAGCAAGGGGAACACTGGAGTATTCCCACGCAGTCACTGCAGCCAGGAGAATGCATTAGAGTCAGAGAGGGAAGCTGTGCTGGCGTAGGAGCACACTTCTTCCCAATGAGTACTCAATTTCAAGTGCAGATGGCAAAGACTCTATGAAAAAAATAGTTGCTTTGGGTTTGTATTACAGTGAAATGAACCATTTAAGGCTTTGGCTGTTTTTTAAAACACACAGAAACAAATGCAGTCATTTGAGCTCTGACTACTGGAGAAAGATGGTGGAGATGACTCTTTCTATCTGGCATCATAGAATTTAATTAGTGTTTACAGTGAAACACGTTAAGGCAAACTAAAATCAGTCGTGGTTGCACTGAAAACACTGCCCTGTAGGTTGCAGTGGTTTGAGACCTGACAAGCAGCTTAGATGTCCAGGCACTGGGAGAAGGCTGAAGCTGCCAACCTTTTCAGCTTGTCCCAAGGTAAAGCCGTTCCAACTCATCAATCAGCAACACTTTCTAGGCCTGCAGATTTTGAAAGGGTATGCTGACCCATGAAATTACTAATCTACTAATATGAATGAGCTTCTTTTATGACATTTTCAGATGAATAATAATCCTGAGACTAGAAGTGTTTGAAAACTTTTCTTTGTTCATACTTTCCATGCTTTTCATGTGTAGAATGGCATGTTTTTTTATATAAATTTTGCTTTTCCTTTCATTCTAGTGGAACTGAAAATGAATCCAGCAAGTACTGTAATTATGCTGCTGATTTTTTTCAAGGAACTTCCAAACACTGTAAGAACTTGACCACTAAAGCTTTGTGGTGCTGTAAGTCAGTAGGCTTTCAACTCAATGAATCTAGCTTCAGCTTGTGGAGATGAGATGTTCACAACAGTCTGCTAGATTTGCTTCTCTTCTAGAGAATGACTGCCTGTGTTTCTATGCCATAAGATAGGTAGCTCTGTATCACCTCCATGATTCTGGCCCTCATCTCTCTCTGCCCAGCTCCTTCTGTTTTGTTGTATTTGTGTAATAGTTTTTCTATCTGTGTGACTCATGAGCCAGTCTGAGGAGAGCATAACCCAGAACATCTCTAGTCTTCCTTACTGGCATGAACATACACATAGTGCTCTGACTTTATTAGGGACCATAGCCAATTCTCAATGACCTATTGTAAGACCTATTTTCCATTTAGTTTGTTTAGTAATAAGAATCAAAAAATGAATCCTGGTGGTACTGATCATGTCAGACAGACCAGACATACTCTTAAGTTGGCCACTGTGAGGTGTGATGGCTGAAATAAAGTGGGTATTGATTCTGATACTGTCTCGAGTGATATGAACTCACTCAATCATCATCCTGGCATGCATAAAATAACTTCTCAAAAATATGTGCCTAATATGCCATAAATGTTGGCTTTTTTTCAGACTGGCATACTAGAAGAGATGGTTCCTAAAACAACTTAAAATAATCCTTCCGAGACAGATCTAGAAAAGAAATGTTTATAATTGTGTTGACTGACATGACTTGAGCCCATTTCCATTTCTTGGCCCTCGTGGGAAAGTTAGATTAAAACAGGGGAAATATTTTGCATAAAAACGATTTTCACAGAGTAGTGACTGAAATGATAATACTCTGGCTGTGGTGTATCAATCACACCAGTGATATAACATCTGATGGGTTTTGTAAAACTGACCTTCCCCTTCCTCTTTTTCTCTGGAAATATCTATCTTTTTCCATGTATAAACTCTGCAGTTTGATTATGAGCTTCTATCACCAATGCCTCCTTATTATCAGGTGAAGAGCAAGCCGAGTGATACTGCCTTTTTCCTTCTGCAGTTACTATCAAAACAGTGCAACAACCCCAGTCACAAACTCAAGAGTCTTTTGACAGCAGCAATTAAGCAACTTAATTAATGAGTGAATAAAAATGATAATATTTACTGAATGGGAGCATCCTGTTTTGCATTTTTATTCAAACTGTGCACCTGAAGAATACCACTGAGTATACCACCTCCTCCCCTTCTGCTTGCAGTCTCTGTTCTTTTTTTTTTTTCCTTCTTACCCACACTGTTTTGACTTTGCAAGCATCCAAAAGCTGCTGCATACGTAGGCACAGGCATGATGCCGAGGCATCGGAGCTCCCTTCCAGCGAGCTGAGGGGAATGCACTGGTATCTTTGCTGCAGTTCTGGTTAACCCATAAAATATGGCTCATATTTAAGGGACAATTTCCACAGTGCATTTGTAATACTGAACTTTTCATCAAAGTAGGTGATTAATTACTGATAAAGGGCTAATAAAACATTAATGCATTCTGTAATTAACAAGCTTTGGAATGACAATTCTCTCCACCCACTGTCTTTGTATGGTTCACATGCATGTATACAGACTTCCACTCCCTCATATTCTTTATTAGCCTGTTAATCTATGCAATACAACCTTTATATATCACATGCATACATATAAACATATATTTTAGTCTGCATGGATTTTCTCAATGAAATACATTACCCATCGAAAGTGCAAGTAAAGCCCCATACATAATTATTTTGGAATGACAGACAGTGAATTCCTTAGCTATTATTTTTGACGACCCTGTCATGGATGCCAGGCATATATTGTGGTAAGAGCCTGAGAAACTTGGGAAAACCCACCTGGGGAGCAAACTCCTTTTTTCTTTATGGAAAGGTTCCCCAAGTGACAGGCCTGCAATCCTGGGTGAGCTTAATTAAAGTCAATAGAGAAAACTAAAGCATTCAAAATTGCTGCCTTTGGGGCTCCCCTGCTCTTCTTTTTCTTCATTTGCTGACACTTTTTAAGGGGAAGGTGCATTTTAAATTCCTTATTTGGGGCTTGGGGCTCAGTTCATCACATTCCCCTTCTGTTCTGTATCCCACATTAAATCTCTCTGACACTTCAAAGTGTTGTTTCCCATGATTTATGGCTAACTAATGCAGGTGCACTGGGCCTCCTGTGAGGAACCAAATGCCCTCTTTGACATCAGTATTAATGAATGAAGTTTTGGTGCACAAAACCAGGTAAGGGATATTACCCAATATGACAGACAGGTAAACTGAGGCACCCAATAAGTCAACAATGAAGTCAGGACATGAACTCAACCTTAGCTGGCTCCCAGAGCTTTGCAGTATTTATTGAGTCTCTTATAGGATGAGGTCAACTTAGAGTGCTTGTATTCCTCTTTTTTTTTTTTTTTTCCTAAAAATTCTTAACCCAGGTGTGTTGCCCCTATTCCTACTTTCTTGTTTCTCTTCTCCTGCTCCTGCTCCCCATCACAGGCCAGACATGCAAAAGCAACAGAACTGGGAGCATACACTGATGAATCAAAAATGCCTTTCTACAGCCATATCTTGACCATCTACTGCGCCTGCCACTTCAGTCGCTCTTCTGTTTTGAGTCATACACTTGCAAATGTAACAATCACCACCAGTCCTGACCCACAGATTGTTCTTGAGCTTGCAGTGCTTTATTTTGAAATTAATGGAGGAACAGCTATTCACTTCAGTGGGAGAAGAGCTCATCACTTGAGAGCTACAGTCACCTTCATTATGGACCTTTTCCTGGCAGAACCTGTTCAACATGCTCTAAGTCCCTAGAGTGGGACTATGACCTCTGGGACAAACTACCTTTGAAATTAACTTCTGGAATAAAATCCTCCTTTACCAGCCTCTAGTAATGAGGTAGCCATGTGACTTAAGGCATTTTTATTGGTTTCTAATGCTAGATATACTTAATAAGGTTTGTGGATTAGAAAACCATGTTAAATGTTTGAAGTGGGCAAAAGCCCCATAATAAGGATGGGTGTCAGAAACTCCCCAGCTGTAATTGTTGGTCTTATGGTACTTATATTATTCACCACAGGCTAATCTAGTTTGTTTGACATTTACTGCAGAGTTGATGGAGCTGTACAGTAGGATGGTAGTAATTAAATATTCTCTTCTCCACAGCACTCAGAAGTGTAAGAAACGTGCTGTGTCAAGCAAAATGACAGCAGAGGGAAATCGAAGTCCAGTAAGTATAATTTACATAGGGTTAAAACCAGAGCTGTCAGACTTACATCTGGAGCTGGAGCTCTTCTTCTTAGATGAAGAGTTTCACTCCACACTGGAAAAGGCCCAGTGCAAAATGCAACCTGGGATCTCGGTTTTGCAAACAACTTTTCCTACTTTGTTTTGGGCTTGTGGGCTAACTACCCTAGCAGTTTGGTTTTCTATTTTGAGCCACAAGAGACCAAGGATCTTCTCCTTTCCCTGCTCCTTGCAATGTTCCCTTGATCAGCAACTCAGCTCTTTGCTTCCCTCCTGGAGAAGTGATATCAACGCTGAAAAGGTTAAGTGTGCTGCCTTATGAGTCAGGATGTTGTGAAATTTACACTCATTAGGTTCTCCGGGTGGCCATCAGCAATTTAATTAATATCCTTGATATGGGCAGCTATAAGTGATATCTTGGCTTCCAGATGCCCATTGCTGAGAGAGAGAGAGAGAGAGAGAGAGAGATTGCACTTGTGAAGAGTGACAGCTTTCAGGAGCGCACAGAGGCTTAGTACACTGTCTTGCAAGAAGAAAGACAGCTCTAGTTGCCACCTTCTTCCTGAGGGAAAAAAAGAGGAAGAAAAAAAAAAGCAGCCTTTTTGCAGGTAGCCTCACTCGTGACAGTAACATCACGTCTGTTTCTGCCCTTGTCAACACATCTCACTGTCCACAATCACTCATCATCTCCAGACAGACAGCACTGGAGGAGATCATCAATTGCCAATGCAATTCAGCAGATACACTTCATAAATTTTAATTACATTCCCACTGAAAATGAATGGTCAGAAAATATAAAACATCTGCCATCCAGATCATTTACATTTTTCGTACAATAAATCATCAGCAACATCCAAAACAATGGATTAAATCATGTGGAGTGTGATAGGTCAAGAAAGAAGGAAAGGCACCCATTGTGTGATTACTGTTTGGACCAAAGCCATTACACGGTGTACAGTATGAAAGAAAATAAAAACATTAAAAATAGTAACTGTTTGGACTTGTCCTCATAAATAAAAGATCTCAGATCTCAGATAGACCCTGATAATGGATCTATTACTGTGTCTATGGAAAAAATTAGGTCTTGTTTAAGTAAAAGAATATTCAGTTAATTAAGATGGAGAAAATGAACATTTATCAATTGACTGGCTGGGCTGTTTAGCTTGTAAATAGAATAAAGGCGTGCTGTCAGTGGAAAATAATCTGTTAATCGGATTTAACTAACATCTTGACTGCAAATGTACCTCAAACTACTTCTTGTTTAGTCGAAGCATCGAGTGTGAGATCACCATGCTACGTGTGCGGTTACCTTTTACCAACAAAAGCATCAGGCTTAGCAAGACACTCATGGAGATACAGAGGGGGATCTATAGATCTTCTCCCACCGCATTTGGTGAGGGACCAGCCAGCTGATGGAGCCTGGAGAAGCGATGCTGCAAGAGCACAGCCCCAAGAGGTACAGGGGCTGCATTCGGCTCCCTGTCTCCTTACCTGCTGGGTAAAAGACCAGGGGATCCGGAGCACTTTTCTCTCCAGCAAAAGAAAGTGATGTGCTGAGTTTTGAAAGGCTAGGAAGATTTAGGTTCCTAAGACTCTTGAAAATTTTGAAATAGTTTAGCCTGAATTGTAGCTGTTTGGTGTTGTTGACTATTATATATAAGATTTTTTCTTTTGTAGCGATGCTACCTTTATATCATCTTGCATTTTCCCCCAGATGATGCTAACCTTCTTCAGCAATCCCTCTTGTTCCTTGTGCCATTTCCAAACCTGAGATGCTGTCCTCTCTGCCTCAAGCCATCTCAACTTCTAAAAACTGAAAGTGATTTTTGCTGGATATCACCTGAAGGCTTGTTTGTTTGTTTGGCTTTTAAATAGCACTAGTACAAAGGCATGGAAGTCCACATGAAAAACGAACAGCAAACATAACTCAATCACAAGTTGGTGGATACAGCATATCCTCATCCCTAGAGCAGATCAGAGATTAGTGTGTTTGTTAACCTCAATATCTTTCATGTTGAATGAAATGGGTGGAAATCAGGTATACACTGAGCAAATGTTTATTTTGACTGGAAGCCCTGTCACTTTGTGTATTTATGTGAAATAGAGAGACGTATGCCTAGCCTGAGGAGGTATCTGCACTCTTCAAAAAAAGGCCATTGATGAATGGCTGTAAAAGCTATACTTTTATCTGTTTTATGTTCTTCTAATGCTGCTAAATTGTTGTATATCAGGTTTAAAAATAGTTCATTCTGATTTTACATCACGAGCATGTCTAGCAATGGTATGTGCAATATAAGCCTCTTTCATTTGGCGATTTACTGCCGTTAAAAGGAAATAAAAATCCTCATAACATACGAGAGAACAATGTAGCTGAGAGATTTTTCAAGGTGTTCGGCTTGAAATTTTAGGCTTGAACTAGGAATAACATTTTTTTGACTCAATGCATCTGCATACTGTTAATTCAGTTACAGAAATATCAGAGGGAAATAGGAAGCATTTTTTCTCTCATAGAGATGTTTTACTTTATACTAAACTCTTTTACAACAACAGTAATTATTGAAAAATATCACAGAAGTGCAGCAGCACATGTTATTATTATTAGTTGCTATTTATACGGTGACACATATTGCTCTACAGACAAATAAAAACAATGTGTCTTTTCCTCTCACAGTTATGGTTTATGGGGCTTTTACTCTAGGCTTTGGCCAGCTGGTTTGGGTGTGACGAGTTACTCTTCCAAAGGGATATTGCTTTTGCTCCGAAGCCTACCCGTTTTTTTTTTCCCATAACGCAAATATTTTGTGTCATTCTGTGTCTCCTCATCCCTTTTTCTGCTTGCAACCCCTCCCTTCAATCCCTCCCTACACTTCTCCAGTTGCCCTTGCCTCTGCTGTTTTTTCAGTCCATCGATTGCCATTTCCATATCTGGTCTGTCAAGGTCTGGAGCAAAAGCACGTCAGACTGCAATGCAAAGTTCACAAGATCTCAGCCCAGTCTGGAAGGAAAAGATATCAGCAGGTCTGTTTTTACACAGTTTCCTGTTTTGGGCCTCAACACTGTTTGACCATGTATGAGACATACTAGGAGCATACGAGATAGTCCATTACGCATAATCTCTTTTTTATGGCCTTGTTCTCCATCAAAGTACAATCCCTAGGTCATCCATTGCACCAAGATTGTTTCCTCCTAGGCTCTTATAGGAGGGTGTAGGGAAACCAAGCCATGCTCTCAGTGGGTTGGTTGATCCAGCATATTGATTATAGAGGAGGAAATATGCTACATGTTTTTAAAGGAAAGAGCAATTGTTCTTTGAACTGTCCAGCGAATTCCAGAAGTTCCTCAGTGCAAGTCTATAATGCTTCTTTATGCCACAGATTTCAGAGGGCCAAATCAGGTCTACGTTCCCAAGAACTCCTCCAAACAGATACAAACAATAAGCTTTATGAAGTTTGCCTAGTCCTTTAAGCGACTTTAGTAGGCCTCAAGTATTAAATATCTCCTTCAAAAAAAAGAGAGACTTAGGAGGAAATTCAAAAAACACTTAGGCTCCTAATGTGCTTCTTGGGCAGAGGACAGTGGCCTACATTGACATGATCCATCCATCTCATTTCTTGGGCACCTGAAAATCTACTCAAGCAGGGTACCTAGAAGGTCCTGCTGCTGCATCTATGGTGGTATTTTGGCATGGACTGGGAGCGTGTTTTTGAGGTGTGCCTCCACACTGCCCCACTGGTGACCCTTTGGTTTGCACCATGGCGCACTCTCAACAAGCATGAACTGGATCTGAGTAGAACCAAACTAAGCTAGAAGCAGCACTCCAGGAGCTCATCTGATGCACACAAGCCATAGCTGGGCTTTTGGTCCTATGGACCAGACTGCAGGTAGCCCAGCAAGACTGCCCCAAATGGTGTGTGACAGGATATCCTCTACCAGGCCCAAGTGTTTTGCTGTACAGGTCTGCTCCTGTTGGTCTGTGCGATTAGTGCAGACGCAGCCACCAAAGAGCTGGAATTGGTCCCTGAACAGACAGCACGTGTACACACTCATGGGTCTGTGCCACGCAGACATGTAGGTGTGTGCACACATGTGTGCACATGTAATTTACCATTTTTGTGTGATACACCAAAAATAATGTATGAGCTCCCTCTGCTGCTTTACACAAAGAAATTAATCAAGAAAATTGCTTGCAAAGCTGAGAACATTTATATTCATATCTTGCTGATAATGCTCTATGCACAAGTAGCACTAAAAATAATAACATATTATGCTTGCAAAGCACTGTCCAACATTAAATAATTAAATAAACAAAAGAATCTGTGTTGGCTCCATAGCCTCATAAAATATTCCAACTACATCTATTCTTATTAAATGAAACATGTCAATATTTTGGGAAAATATTCCATTTTCTGACTTCCAAGAAGCCATCATTAAAAACAGAGACAACTCTACTGAGAGGTAAGATACCTTCAACACAGCTAGTTTTTCTAATGGTCTTAACAAGAGTAAATTATTTCCCAACATATAGTCGTTGTGTATTAAAAGTTTTTGGATGTCTTTTTCATTTCATTAAACAAGTCTTGTATAATTAAATGATGTGAAAAAATCCACTTCTTGAAATTTAGCTGAATTTCTGTGGCTCATAGAAAGAAAAGTCAATCAGGCAAATTTAGTGGTGAAAACAGAACTCTGTTAAAGAATGTGGTTCTAAAGGCTCACAGAACCACAGAAGTTGTACAATATAGTCTTTTATTTATTTTCTCTTATTCTTAAATCTGCTATTTGTAGAGACGGTTCAGAAGATACAGCTGAAATACCTTATTATTTTCTATTTTAGAAAGTACAATTTTTGATAAATTGACTTGCAAACAAGTTATTTCCTGAAGGGGTGATAACTAAAGTGTAGTTCTATGAATGTTTTCAGAGAAAAACTTCAATTAGACTGGCTGAAAATTTGCAGGCAATTTTTCATCTTGAAAATATAGATTTAGTTGAACAGGGGAAAAAAAATGATGTATTTCTATCAATTCCTTAGATTGGTTTGAATGACTTCTGAATTTTTCTTTTGACATTTTGAATTACACAATAATAAGCTGAAGGTACCCCTAGAGCCATCTGATCCCTACCCAAATTAAAGTGTTGTAGTATTGCTTAAACAGATGCTTTTCTCCAAAAACGTACTTCATTAAAAGAAAAAGTACACAGAAAAAGCTCTCAAAGTAGATGTGCATTGTGAGTCACACTAGACAGTGAATTTGACACAAAGCAACATTTGCCTTTGTCCTCAGTTTGCTGAGAATTCACAAAATATTTAACCAAGAATTATTGTCAGAACTGTCAATGAGTAATCAGGTATATGAGCAGGGATACTTTAAGTCTTGATCCAAACTGAGAATGTGAGAAACAGTGACACTGAGATACAGTAAGAAACAAATAGGAAAAACCTTTCAGTAGAATTGCACCAACCACATAGGCTAAGCCAAATGCCTAGTAGATCCTTGTGCATATTAATCTAAGTAGGAAAGTGCAAGAACTGTAAAAGAGAGGATAAAATTCTCATTTTTTCCTCAAAACATCTTCATTATTTTGTCTACTGCATTTTGACTTGGAGGAAACTTGGCATAGTCCCTTGGTTTTTGGAGTGTTGTCTTTTTTTTTCCCCGTTTCTTATAATACATTTGTTTAAGAATTACTTCCTGTGTTGTCCCAGTACAGGCCAAGTGGGATTCCAGCTCTTTCCTTAGCTTTCTCACCATACACTCCGGCTTTCCCACCACTGACTGCAAGGCAAATACTTGCAGCCACTTCTAGTGTTTGGCTATTATCTGATCTACCGTCATTCTTTAAACATCTGTAACTTGTTTCTCCATGCGTACACTAAAGCATTAACATGCACAGACAATTGATACCAGATTAGTCTTACTATCTAGCCATCAATATTTTCTCCTTCATTAATATCTTAGTGAAAGTAAGTGACATTTGAGATCCTCCTTTTTTATCAAGCCTTACTCCAGTAAAACTACTTGAAAGCAATAATATCTCTATCTGATTAAGTGCTGAGCAGGCATTTTGAGATTTTCTAAGTAACAAGCATGAGCTAATGTAACAGTGTCCTCTACTATGCCTTTGATTGTGTGTAACATTACTGCATGATAGTGCACAGTAACTAGTAGGTAGCTGCATTGCAAATGGGTAAACATTTCAGGAAAAAAAAAACCCAACAAGAAAAAGAGTGCTTTAGTAAGTCATCCTTATTTGTCCACATTTGCCAACCCTTTGTATCATGGCAATCCTTCTGTGAACACCTCTGATATGTTAGTTGCTATTCTGCTTCAATTACTGCACTGAATTTGGGTCTAATAAACACACTATGGAGCTATAATTATCCAATCTGTAGGCTTTGCACATATAGGAGTTGATGAATCAGATATTCTAGCATAGGGCCTGATGTCTCCTCTGGCAACTTCACCACCTCAGTAGTTTGTGTTTTTCAGTTTTAAATTGGTAACATTAAATGTCTTTAATAGCTTATTACTGGAATCCTTAACACAACAGAGATGTGGTGAATACAAATAGAGTACTTGACAAATCAGACTGTGATGGTTGGCAGATCCCATTGGCAATTTAGTAATGTGCTCAAGATCATAGATATTAGAGTTGGAAAAGACACATTAGACAAAATCCTAGCTTGACTGAAGCAAGTGGCAGAATTTCTGTTGATTTCAGGGGGCCAGCTGCATTAACTGTGTTGTATTTTTCCCAATACTGATCATAGCAAGCTAATCTGTGTGCAGTTTTTGGAGGAGTTCCTTGAATCCAGGCACTGAGGCTTGATAGAAGAGTACATAATTATGAGCTTTTGGATTGCAGTATTCACCTAGCACTGGCCAAACTCCCAAGGCCATATCTCTGTGTTTATTTAAAATTAAGGGAGAAGTTTCTTCTTGTTATATAATCCTGATCAGGAATCCAAGGGAATATCCCTAGGACATTACACAGCATACCTAAAAGTGACTCAAAACTCTCACAAGATTCAGAAAGACTTCTGCTGTGCTTCCCAGATGTTTCAAGCAAACACAGCAGGCTTTTTTAAGATAGCGTGTTGGAGTCCTGGGCTCCTTTTTAAGGCCTGCATCTGAGTAATTTGTGCTGTCCTCAGAAATAGAAATGAGCCTATAGAGGCAACTGAGTATTTCTCCTAACATATAGGTCCCCTTAAGTGGCAAAGAGGCAGAACTAAGGCAGCTTGTGCTGAAAACTGGGATTAGCAAAGCCATGTGTAGGGCACTCTAGAAGTCTGTGGCAGAGGGCATCATTTAGAGTGTATTAAATCTTGCCGACCCTCATATCATCTTAAATATTCTTGAGGTTTGTTCGAGGTGATAAGGGACTCGCAATCAATACGTTGGAAATGTGACTTAGATGCACTTTTCTTCTCTTGATTGTGATGAGTATAAACTCCATCACTTGAGAACTGAATCTGTGACTTGGCTACACATAGTTTTAGTGTCATTTCTCAAGGCTTCAAAGCCTCTGTCCTGCTGACTGGAAACTAGAGACTGGTCCCCAGACACAACCCCATGAGCAGAAAGGCTTCCAGCAGCTGCAAAACTTTACCTTGTAATGTAACCTGTTGACTAATGGATTCTGCTGATAAAATCCCTTAGACATGTATCATTTCAAACCCTTCCACTGGCTTTCAGGTAGTAACTAAAAAGCAAAAATGTGAGTTGATTATCACCTCAGTGTAAACCCATCAAAGTCAAGTGTAACTGAATGTTGTAAATTACACATTTTTTCCCCACAAGTCTCTCAGATTTGAGCTCTGAGGATCAATCAGTAGCACATGGAGTCGTGACCCTGCTCTCACTCCTCTGAGGAACTGTTGTCTCACTACAGGCTATGACCCTTGGTGTGAACCTGGTAATATTACTTGTGAGTCTATCAACAGCAAGCCCTCTGTGGTCCCAATGTGCTTAAGAAAGCTTAATTCCCCTTGTTCCAAACGTAGAGACCTCTTTTGTGCCAATTACCCTTTGACATTGCTATTCAAGCTTACTTTTCCAAACACTGGTCCCATAAATGCTGCTCACTTTCACAGGGAAAGAAGCAGGCAATAGCAAGGAAAACTGCTGTGAAAATGTTCTCTCTTGATGTTCCCATTTTGGAAAGACTGCTAAATTTATGTTACTGTCTTATAGAAAGCTTTACATAAAGGCTGGATATGTGGCTTCTTCATAACTTAATCTGCAGTTGCCACATAGAGAGAGCAGACAGGCAGCAAATGCTTTGCTGTACCCATGGCAGTATAAGATATTCCTAGGAATCTATGGGTGAAATCAGCTTCCTCAAAATCATGGTTCTCTTGTTCTGAATACTGCAGTGTTTAGTCACAGTCTCAGACAAACCTTCTCTCTGATGATACTAGCTTTGGAAATACATACTTTATCTTCACATTAGCAAACTGAAATCCCTTGCACTGACAAGGAAATGAGGCTTGGCCACCTCAGCATTCAGATACTGCAGCAGATGCAATGCTATTAATGCTCACGGTTGCTCTGCTTGCTGATTCTGGAGAAGAGCATCAGGGCAATGTGCATACATCTTTTAGAAACTCTGGAAGTGTGAACTATCCATCAGGGACTAGGAAGTTAAAATCAGATACAGAGTACATTAGAGCATAAGAGAATGCTTGGCCTTCTTCATTGCATTTCTGCACTGAAGACTTTTATCTACCACTCCATTCCTTTATTGGGCATATAAATAAATTCATAGTCACTTTCTATTGTAAGGTCCTTGTGACTTTGGCTGCATGGCCGGCTCCTGGCAATAGGGTGGCAGAGTTTGGGTTGTTTGTTTGTTTGCAAAGTGAGCAGACTGACGGCCCTGAAAAGCAGGGACATTGTGAGACAGCTACAGGCGAACAAGCACAACTGATGGTAGCTCACAGCTTGACAGCCTGGAGGCCTTTCACAGGCTCATCTGAGGCACAAACACCACTTCTCTCTCTTCTCTCTCTCCCTCCTTTTTTTTTTTTTTTTTTTTTTTTTTTTTTTTTTTTTAGGGCAGACTATACTTAAGAGGAATGAAGAGTGACCTTGCAGTGGGCATTGTGGAGGGAGACTGAATTCTCTTCCTGGCCAGTGACCTGCTCTGGGCTTCCAGGAAATTATCATCTCTTGTTTGGCTGCTAGACTGCACTCTTCAGAGCAAGGCCTCCGACACCCGCCCCATTTCTCAGCAGGGCTACCTAGTTCATACTCAGCTCAGCACCAGCTGCAGCTGCTTCTTCACTCACAGGGTCACATGGGAGCTTCTAAATGTCTGCAAGAGCCCACAGACATGTCCCAGGTGTGACTGAAATATGGAGCAAACTGGGGGCTCATCTCACACTGGGGGCCATAGCTAGAAGCATGCAGGGTCTGCTCCTAATGCCTGCCATTCACTTGCTGAAAGATCACAGGGATGACCCAGTTCTCCACTCCTGGATCTCGCCTTAAGCTTTCTGCGCTAGAAAAAAAAAAAAAAAAAGGGTTTTACTGTCTGCTTTCCTTTTCTTCTGGCCTCTCTGTGAGAACTAATGTTTCTCTGGCTGTTGGTATTTTAACTGAAAGTTAGCAGCTTGGGAACTGGTGGACTGCAAAAGCAGTCACCAAATGCTACATGGTTAGCTTGATCCTCACTGGTTAAGGCTGGACAGAGTGCCAAAAAAGATGAGAAAGAAGGTGTGAAAGTGGATGAAGATAATAGTAGCATTAGGTTCACTTGTCAGAATTACATTGGATACATTGGAATCTTGAATATAGTAATGTAAAGGGGTTCCCATTCCCCAGGACGTTTAGGTCATGTCCCAGGATGCTCAAATAAACAACAGTGAATTTCTTTCCCATAGCCTGGGGCACTAGTGTAACCCTACTGCTGCTGCTGGCTGATTTAGTGCAGAAACTCCTGTCTAGATCTTAGTTTGCTGCCAAGTATTTTTGTGGGTGCATAGCAAAAGGGATGTTTTAATATGTACTACATAGGAATTGGAAATAGCATTTTTTTTTCTCAGAAAACTTTTATGCTAGGCTGAAGCAAAGAATTAGAAAGCCTCAGCCCCAAAAGAAGGTGCTTTAGAAAGTTATTTGCAAAGGAGAAGCATGCTAAATACTGCTAGCAAAATTCGAGTGGCCTTTGATATCACTGACTGTACTGATTCAGTTACAAAGGATTGACTTGGGTTGTCTGTTATTATTGTAGCAGGCTTAGTGTTTTTGTCTGAGCCATCAGGTTAATTTTAGGTGAAAAAGGCCTTATCCTCCTGTGATTAGCACTTTGGGTAGTCACTTTCTGAAAACCTTCTTCTCTGATGGCTCCCTTTGGGCTCTTATTTCCAGTGAGTTAAGGTGGGCTTTTGGGTCAGAGCTTACAAAGTTGTGAGTCAGTAGAGAATCAAGGTTGATGTATTTTTTTCTCTCTCTCTATCTCTGCAGTGCTTTATTTCTGGAAAATCAAATAAAACAGTTTAATCAAAAAGGAAGTGGGAAACAATACAAAAAATACTATCTAGCTTTTGCACAAATAAAGAATAAATGAAATAGAAGCATATTCATCAAAATCCAAGTCAATACTGAAATAAAGTGTGCCCCTGTTGGTGTATTCAATATAAAGAGAAAAGAATAAAAGGGAGAGCGAAGCACTTATAAAATGTGTGTGTTTTCTTTTTTTTTTTTGTGAAATAAATGTATTTCAGAATATAATAGCAGTAATATGTTCTATGCATAAATGTTATGGAAGAGCAAACTTTAACTCACACAATTTTCTTTCTCTGTAAAAGGAGCAGTTTTGGCTAGAGTTTAGGACTGGGAATTGAGACCTGGATAATTTCTTGGGCAGAATTACAAACGTCCAGTGTGAACCCTGGTAACAGGGCATATGGGCCCTTTAAGATGCTGGCAAAGCAGCAGGCCACCCTTGCTAATGAAGCAATGCAGGGACAGGCAATCCACTGCAGAGACCGGGGAAGCACCATGGGGACTGGGAATCCATTCAAGAGCTCCAAGGAAAGACACTTAAATAAAGCTCCAGCACAGAAGGTGAGCAAAGGACTGGAAATGTTTTTTTTTTTAAAAAAAAAAAAAAAAGAAAGGAAAAAGGGAAGGGAAGGGAAGGGAAGGGAAGGGAAGGGAAGGGAAGGGAAGGGAAGGGAAGGGAAGGGAAGGGAAGGGAAGGGAAGGGAGGCTGCAAAGAGACTATCAGTAGAAAGGCTGTTCTACCTGGAGCATTCCGAGGAAAACTGCTGCCTGGTTTTTGCTCTTTGTTGCTCTTTTGCCTTAGTTTGAGGCTCCCCTAAGGTGGGAAGCTGCTCAGAGATGCCCACATTGTGGCCTGATTTCTACTGAGAGCTGAGGTCTTCAGCTGAGCTGTACCCAGTCCTGCAGACCTCTAATATCCTAAGGCTCAGACACACCAGAGCCCTTCAGTTAGGCTGAGAGAGGGTTTGAACTCTGCTATGCAAGAATAAATAGATGGTGATGACTCTTTGCCCTATCCAAAATGGTAGCTTAAAAAGGAGTTGGGAAAAGGACAAGATGACCTGTTCCACCATATGATCACTGAGGTGCATTTTCATTTCAGGTTTCCTCATGGAGTAGCCAAGTGCCTCAAGAGGGGCTCTAGGATGTTTTGTTGCAATTAAGGGAACGTGCTGGTCCTGTTCTCTACAGTACACAGGAGGGCTTGTGTTGCCCCTAGTGCCTGTGATGGCTTCCCTTATCCCCAGTCCTTTTGAACGTGTTATGGCAGGACTACATTTCCTGTCTGATTTCATACTATGTGCATTCAAAAGGCAATGTGTGGTTTGGCTTGGGAGCAGGAGAACAACTGCTTGCAGAATACTGTTAGTCGGAAGATTTAACTGGATAAACTGAAGTGCTGTGAGCGGTAATTTTACAATTGGCACATTCTGATTTCAACTTGTGAACTTATTTTGATATTTATGTAGAGTCATAAAATATAGCAGAATGTTTTAATATATCTACTTTCATAGGACAGCTACAAATATCCTGAAACTGGTGCTGTTATTTTTCTTTTCTTTACTTGTTATCCAGTAATATGTAAATTATTGATCATATCCACTCAGGCTTAGCAAATCTTACTTTCAGATTTACCTTTTTAATGACTGAAATAGTGATTTTTTTAAGAGTCTGTTGGTAGTAATGTTAATTGGCATGCAGAACTGAAGAACTGCTTTAACACACCTAACAAACAAATGTCTTTCGTGATGCTGTCGTGGTTACCTTTGGTGTAAAATCATCATCTTATTGTATAAGAACGGAGAGGCAACATTATTTGGAAAGAAGAGTTTGGGAGACAGTGAGATTGACTTGTAAAATCAGATTCTGCCATTTTTGACGTTGCTTTGACTTTTCTTGAGCTGCTGAGATGTAGTCCAGGACAGAAATGGAGACAGAATATGATTTATAAAGAAGTTAAAATGTTCTTCATTTGTCTGGCAGATTGAGAGAGAGAGAGAAAGAGGGGTACCCTCCAAAGTGGTAATGTATTTGCTACGAAAAAGACAGATGAAGGTAAAAAGAGTGGAAAGTTTCAATGAAGTTGGAAAGACTGAATAAAGGAAGTTCCATTCAGGGTTGGAAGTGTGGACTTCAACATCACCACTACTTTGGCTTCAAGTCAAATTAAATAGTGGATGTTTTCCTTGACCTTGTGCTACTTTTTCAGTGTGTTATATGATATGTTAAAAATTAAACTGGCCCTTAGTAATACCCCTTAGTTTTGTGTTATTATTGGAGTACCTCATGCAGCCTTAAGCTTGGACAAAAGTGCCAATGTTTTCAAAGCAGGCTTTACCAAACTGTCCAAAGAAAGCCTATGAATCCAGAGCTTCACTTCAGAGCAGTAATACACATTCCAAATACTTACGGAAACGTTAGCTGAAATGGGTTGGAAATATCACAGCAGCAGGATTTGGAGATATGTCAGCATCACTTGCTTTCATCAGTCTGGAAATACTATGATATTGCCTGGAAGCAGCAAGAAAGGAATGAGAATGTTCAATGGAAAACTATGGACCCTCAGCTTGTTTCGGGTTAAGGTGGAAGAGTCAGATGGTTTCCTCTTGGAATCCAATCATTCATCTTGGCCCCTTGAAATCATGCAGTAATGGCCCAACCTATAATTGGGCCTATAATTCTGAACTTGCATCCCTTTTAGATCAGCATATATAGGATCTGTCTGTGTTTTTAGGAATGTCTATTCTGCATTTTTAAACATGCATAGATAACTTTGCCAAAGAAATTAATTCACAAGCCAGGTTAAGACCTTTTTTTTTTTTTTTTTTTTAAATATGTTGCTTTATTGACATTAATGTGATTGAAAAGGTCTGTACAGAGATGCAATGCCATATGGTGGTAAGCAAGGCCTGAAGTAAGCTTTCTGCCTCCTGAAATACTGGGAAACAGAGTGGCAGCTGGGAGAAGAGGAGAGTGGTCACTATACTTTATTTGTAGATCTTCCCCAGGTATTGTCTATCATTTTTTGCTAGTGGAGGAAAGGGGGACTTTGTCCATCCTAACCTGCTGGAGAGCCTGCAGTATTTATAGTTTTTCCCCTTGGGACAGGAAAAGGACTGCTCTCGTGCACTGCATAGTACATCTCCTGTATTTGTACTTCATTCTGCCCCTTCTTAGTCCTCAGAAGATCTGTGTTTAGGAAAATGCTGCCTTAAGTGCAGAATTTGGAAGAGAGCTTGACCTGGAGAGAACTGCAAGTTCCTTTGCTTCTGAGTGAAGCAGAGTAATAATTGGTGATCCAGGAAAGCACATGCGGATGGGCTAAAACATTCAGGTTTCAAACGGGTGATGTTCAGAGCTTGTGCATGTAGCACTAGAGGGAAGGACAGAGAATGAGGAGGAGGGGAGGAGTGCTCAGTGTTGTCAGAAAGCCACAAGACCTTTGAATTATTACACTGAAAATTGAAACTGCTCTATCAAAATTGATGGAAGTGCCATGTAAGGTTGTTCTCCCCTGTACCTTATTTCCAAAGTTTGCACTTTGAAATGTGTTTATCTGTAATTCAAACCTAGGGGTCTGACTCTCAGTGACCTCGAGTTATTTTTTTAACCAGTCTCTATTTACGTGACGCTATGCATGATGACCCTTTGGGCACAGAAAGACATGCTGATGTGCTTTGAAATCAAAATGAAAACATCCCCCATCTCTTTCCGCCCCTTGCCGTGGTAGCTCCTGGAAAATTGTCATTTTTCTCAGTCTAAGAAAAGATCACAGAAGAATTGCCATGTTATTGTTAGGGGAATGCATGATGCTGATACCATGGCTGCAGCATTACATATATTACGTGCATGTCTGTGTGTGTGCACTCTCTTGCACACACAGACTGTACAGACTTTGTCATGTGAGGCTGCTTCAGAATAATCACTACAATTCACAATATATTGTGTCCCTACCCTGCACACACACACTTTTTGAAGATGAAAAATTTCAATACTAATGCTGCAAAGTGGGTATTATGTTGATTTATGCTAATCAGTCTATAGATGCTGTCATGTTACATTGTTAAGTGGTGACACTGCTAAAATACTGTTGCTTCCAATGTTAACAGCCCACTGGTGTGAAAACAACAGAGGAGCCTCCCACCTCTACAGTTTCCATCGTCTTGAGACACATTTGAAAACTTGGGACACCTTCCATCCTGCCTTCTGCTCAGCACTCCTTTGGTGGCCCAACCTGTCACATAGAGGCTACAGAGGTTTAAAAAATAAGGCAATTCTCAAATGACATTCTAGACATTACCAGATGAATACTGTTTGACTAGGACAGTGCCATTGGAACAGACAGGAGAAAAGGGGCAACAGGGCAAGGAGGGTGACAGAGTGAGTTTATCCACATTGCCTGACCAGGCATTTAGCTTAGGAGCTGCTGTGGAGATGCAACGGTCCCTGTGCAGTCAGGGGAAAGAGGCTGCAGATGGCCAACTACATGCCATGCGGTGGAGTACGAAACCTCTGCATGAGCCAGCAGTATCTGTGCAATATGGGCAAGATCTTACATGTGTCAGTAAGCACATGTAGGATGTCTAGCCTTCCTTTAGATGGGGAGCAGCGTGAGTTTTGCTCAGTGACCTGTTTGTGGCCCTCCTAGTAGGACCATGGGTGCTGTGACTGTGCCTTCCCCCTTATGGGCAGCATGGCTTGTGTGTTGCTGGGTGCCTCTTTTGTTCCAGAGGAATCAGGGCTCAAAGGAACAAAGAACAAATAGAAAAGAAAACAGCAGTTTTACAGCATCTGAAAAGGACTGTCTTTATTTGTCTTGTCAGGCTGGGATATACTTTAAATTATTGATGCTGCTACTTTGCGCAAAACTGGACCGAAAATGAATTGTCATTCATGTGAATATATAGCCAATGACTGTTGCTCTATTTCAGCTAAAAGGTAAGGAAAGACTGCCATTTTAATGTGGTTTCAGAAGGGGGTTTAATGAAATGGAAATGAGTCAAGTTATTTTCCATTCACCTATATAGGTTTGCCATGTCCTATGTTAGGCTGCATGTAAGAACTTCATAGGATGAAGTCTGGGATTGATACAGATGACTTCTGCTTTTTAGGAGTGGAATGGGGGAATGATTTGTTTGTGTTTGGTATTTTGTGTTAATTAGCAGAATAGGGAGGACATATTTTCTACAGGAGTGTATATAACAGAATTAGCTGATGTTCAACAGCACAATAACAATATGTTGCACAATTTAAAACAGGCCAGTTAGGTCATGCTATATTCTGGCTAAAATAACATGACCTTCACCTACCTACCTGTTGTGAAATTTCACCTCAAAGGCTGGATTCTAGCTGGCTCATTTCTCATTCAAGCAACTCTAGATTTATTATCTAAGCCCAGACTGAACTGAGTTCTGTGCTTTTGATCACTATATTAATTTAACTGAAAAGCCTCTAAAACAAAAGGAACATTGATAGAATGGAAGCAGAGGGTATAGAGAACACAGCAATACAAGCCTTTCTTGGAAAAGAAAGTTGCCCTGAAGAAGTAGCAATAGATCAAACACTGTTCATCTCCAGGCATGTCTATGGTAATAGAAGTTAACATTAGTCCATTCTTCTTATTGACACATCGTTTGTTTAAAAAGTAAACTCAGTTTGACTTGTAGACTGCAATGATCAGTTTGCAACATATGGTGGAAAAATCTTAAAGCCTGGCTTGTGAGTTGTTTGGCTTGCTACAAGAAGGAGATGCAAGGGAAGCAGTGAGGAAGAGTCCCACCTATCAAGGCACTGGAGGTGCAAGGGCACAGGAGGTGAAACAGTGATCACACCCTGGCAGATTGCAGGAAGAAAGTTTATTGATTGCTCCTCTACTCTGTTTTTGAAACTGTTGTGTGACAATAAACTCAAGGAAACATCAGCAGTCTCAACTGATTATTCCTGGACAGGAGGTCTTTCCTTGCAGGAGGATAGCACAGTGCTGCACCTCCTTTTCATACTACACACACAAACTTGCCCTCTTGCAGGAGCAGGGGGACGACTACTGTCCCTCCTGCAGATATCTTTGCTTCCCTGTGTCCAGACTACTCTGATACTTAGATTAAAGGAGGGATATCTTCCCTGCCTCCTCCACGCACCATGAAATAGAATGTATGTGTGATTCTTGTTATTGTAACAGTTTATTAAGTAAACAACAAAGTCAAATAAAACAAATTCAGGGATAAAGAAAAATTGTTAAGGCCAATAACAGCTTCCCTGTGTCTCCACTCATAACAGAGTCATTTGGGCTGGTCACAATTTTTAAGGCAAAATTATATTTTTGTGATAACGGAATTCAAAAAAGCTAAAGAATCCTATCCTATTTTCTTCCTTTTCCTCAGCTCAATTTTCTGATAATCACTGAATCAAATGGTGACTGCTGATTGTTTTTATGATAAATTGCCTATAGTGCATGTGGGACTAATTATGAGATGGCACATTTCATTCTACCACCTGTATAAACTAAATTTTAGACAGGCATAATAAGGGAAGTATTCACAACAACACAACATTTGGGAAGGCTGCAGCCTTTCTCCCCCATTCCTTCTCTGGTTCCCTCCCACATTCTTACTAATGGAAGGTTTCGTAAGAGAGAGTTGGGCCTTGAGTATATAAGGGGGAAACCTGAGGGAGTAGGAGGACATGAATAAGGGAGAAATCAACCCGGAGGTTCTACAAGAAAGGAGAAATGCGAATCTGGGAAATAAAAGAGAAGGGCAATATGTCCACAGAGGAGGAGAGATCAAAGTGAGCAAAAGACCTGGAAGCAATACGATTGTTTTGGAACATGAGAGGGAGAAGATGAGGCTCAGAGAGTTGTGGCCCGGGGAGTAGAAGCTAGATAGGTACAGGCAGAAGCTAAGAAGAAAGGGAGGAAATCTGGGTCAGACCCTCCTTGGTGACTGAAAACTCTTTGATACAGTTGGAGAAGTTGAAATAGACTGAATTCTGACTTTTCCCAACTCTTGGCATGGCCAGGACACAAGCATCACAATCCCCACGAAGCTGGAGGAGAAACCACAGACACTGTTTGGCTAACCTCTCTTTTTCTGCTACTTAGGGTTGAATTGATTTAGAAGTCTATTAGCATTCTCCAACAAGATGGGTCCTCTTTATCCAGAAGAAAAACTCCAAATTATTATATGCCATATTATGTCCTCTGCTCGATATTTCTGCCATTGAATTGGAATAAAATAATGGGCTATATCATTCATTTCTGCTTCCCTTTTAGGAACAAAAGTCCTTATCACCTACAACCTTGTTCATGGAATGGTGCTGCCCTACCCCTTTGTTCTCCACAGATATCAAGAGAGTGCAAGTGTTCATGCAAGCGCTCATGCCTGAGAGAGGAAAGGAGCATAGAGTTGTTATCTTACTCTGTGTTTTACACATGGATCCTTATAATAATAACTAAGTAGTTCTCCCCCACGTTTTTTGCTCCACTACCAGTGTTTGTATCTCCCGTTTCTCATCCAAGGGTTCCTGTGCAGCAACTGACACAAAATAGCACATCACTGCTGCTCATCAGGGCATGAATGCATGTATATGTATTTACAAATTATCATCACAATGACTTACTAGAGCCTGCTTTTGGTCATAGAGTCTTCAAACATTTTAAATCCATTGTTACCATTGCATTTTTATAACATACAGGGTGATGCAATATCATTGTGATATGCTTCTAATACCACTGAGAATATATTTGTGACTTTGTCAATTATTATTCAACACTCTTCATTATTCCTGCTTATATTGCAATCCTAGCAAAACCACATTATTTTAAATTATATGCATGCATATTTGCTTTTCTTCTTTCAAGGGACTGGTAAAAATAATAATCGCTGTATTAAGCTGTTCCATGACACCATAACATACATGTGAAAAAGACAGCATCTCTGGTGAGCATCTCCCCTAAAAACTGAATGCATTAACCAGCTTCAACCAAAAAAATATTGAGGTTTTGGGGCACTAGGACCCTATAGAGTTTATGGATATGTCTCCAGGATTAAGTCCCACCAAAGACCAAATAAAGAGTGAATGCATTTGTATCATTAGACTAAAAAGAATAGACACAGGAAAGATCAGGAGAAAAAGGCAGTATTGGGAGAACAGAAACATACTGTAATGTCCTTCTATAGGGAAACTTCTATGATAACTTGCACCTTATCAAATTCAGGTAAATCTGAACCTGGGACAAAAGTCACAGGAGCACAGACTTCGTAAGTTTCACTGGCAAAGGAACTACACAGAGTTTCTCTTCTGCCATCCAGCCAGACACATGGTTATACTTTGGAAAACTATAGCCATTTTGCAGTTTTTTTAATACTGTAACACCCTGTAATTCTGCCTTTAACTTGCCTTTTTCATAACATTAGTTTATGAACTACCTTCACAGATGAACTTTCAGGAGTTCCAGGAAAAAACAAAGACTGTGGAAGCAGCAGGTTGGTAGACAAATATCAGTACAAAGTCCTGACAATGGATGTATAATTATTTGATTATAATACTGTAATCTTGAATTTGATTTGAAATGTGCTTTTGTCCTGAAATTCAGATCTGAGTGTAGGCTAGATAACCACTGGAGAATAGCAATAAATGAGCCTTGTGGTAGACCCCTTTGTAGGGGCAGTTTGTTGCTTTCGATGATCACTTCAGGGTTGAACTCAGGCTGTGGAGCATGATGTACCTTAGACACAGGGACAGTGGGAAGGGAGGAAATTGAGGAGACCCAGACCTGCAAATGAGAAAGTGAGAGAAAAAAATAGAGCTACACTGACACAAAGAACATCTTCTGAGCAGTGGGACATTAGGGTATGGTGTCTTTTAGTGCTTACATGGTGATGAGTCACGTATTTAGTTAGGGAAAACATGTTTTATATTATCCATAAGAACCTCTCTTTTTTTTTTTTTTTTTCCATTCATGCAGCCTTACAGAAAAGTTCTAGAGTCCTTCCCGACTTAGAACCTGTTTGATCCCTGAATCGAACCTTCTCTCCAGTGTCTGTATTAATGTTCTATCTCTGTATCAAATAAAACCAGAAAAATGTGATAGCTCTGAAGTTAAATAACCCACTTTTTTACAGCTAGCGCCAATAAATCTGTTTAAAGATGCATTACTACTTTTCTTGAGGGATAATTTAGACTATGTATCAAAAGGAAAATCAATAGTTTTTTCAATTACAAATAATTGCCTGCTTGACTCCTTTCCACTTTTTCTTTTTTATTTATTTTGTCTTCAAAATATTTGTACTGAGAGGGTCTTCTGTCTCAAATCTAAACCAGTAGTACTTTTAACGCAGAAGCAGAAAAACATCCCTGGAAACCTTACCAGTGATGGTTTCAAAGACTTATCATACTCTGCAGAAAGCAGCCAGAGATACAGGAAATGGAAAGCCAGAGATACAGGAAAACAAGCTCACGTTAACTGCACATAGTTCTCTTTCAGAAGAGAAAGCCCTTGTTCTATAAATTGCACATAGCATACTACCAGGGAATCAGGGAAATGTACCCAGCTCTCAGCACTCGTAACCTCACTAGCTCATAGAGAGTTTTAAATTGGGTCAGCTGAGGTCTGTCAGGGAGAGGCTTTTTAGTTTTTCAGGTAAAAAGTTTTGGGTCATCTAAGACAAAGTAAAAACATAGAGTTTAGAGGTCATAAAATAAGGTTTTAATAACATCACATTTCAGTAGCTTCTCATTGGCAGATATCAATGAGATGCAGGACCTTGTTGATCCATAGCTTTTCATTCAGTGAAATTGATGTTTCTTTTCCATTTTGTTGATGAAACTGAATCAGGGCCTGATGTTTGGGAGAGGAACCAAAAGAACAAGAATTTACACACAAAAAGGTTGTGTTTTCCTAGTCCTTCACACTTTTGTGTCAGGGACACGTATGCAGCTTTGCACTGTCAGTATCTCTATCTAATTTAGATTTTAGGGCTGCTATAACTAAAGGTGTGATTTACTATTTAGTCAATAAACTAGTCTAATTTTGTGCATGGCTGTTCTCATAGTTATGTCTTTATGAAATGCATATCTGTGATTGTATTTGGGGTATGCATATTCAAGCTAGTTTTTAAATGAGTTAGCTGACTTATTGACAGGATCATAGTTGGTGCTCGGTTTGGCCTGCGCCAGTCCATCTACCCAGGATCCTGGCCAAGTTGTGGCTATAGCTCTATTAAGCTATCATAACTAGGCTGTGTATGTTGATAGGAACTAAAATCACATGCTTGGCGTAAACATATCATAAGATTAGTAAAAAAGCATCCTTATGTTATTTGGAGCTTGAGTGCAGTCAAAACTGACAAAAATGCCCAAAGACAATTTGGAAACCATTTAAGCATTCATTTTACTGAAGCTCAAAGACAAGCTCGTCCATGAATGGTGCAGATTTGCTCTTCTGAAACTCTGTGGGATTTCTGTCAGAGATGTTGCGAGAGGGGAACATAACCAACCCCATTTCTTATGGAAAGATCTCTCTTTGTGATGCTTCCTTTGTGAAAAAAGCCATCCGTTTCTTGAGCGTTGGACTCACTGGCACTTTGTGTAGGCCCTGTCAGCCAGTGAGTTCACTGATGTATAATAGCATTCATCTTGTGTGGTAAATGCTCAGTTCTCTGAGGGGAAAAAGGGAGCAATTTTTTAAGTCCTAACATCTTGCATTCCTGACTGCCCCTTTAAGCTTATATTTAGTTCTGATAAAGGATAAATACTTTGTAGGGGCACATTCTTCTCACTTTTATGGGGAAAGGCATGTGGGAGTTGGGAGCTAAGGAAATCTTAATGCAAATGCACCGGGTTTGAGAAGAAGACATTTCTTTGAGCATTCTCGTTACTTCTTCACTCTCTGAAAAGTATTTGAAGTGATAACAGGGAGGCCACTGAAAGTGGATGCTGAATAGGAGGCAGAAGTTGTTACATGCTAAAAAGGGTATCTAATAATAGAGAACTACTGAGGGCCCTAGACTATCCTGAATGTGCACATTAATAACACCTTAAACAACTGTCAAACTAAAAGTGCTAAAAGAGAACAGAAAACAATCCATTTATCTCCTATTAAGATAAGGTTAAATTCTGCTCTTCAAAAAATAGATCATAATGTATGTAAACTTCCTCGAAGGATACAAGAGGCCAATCTGCCCATTCAAGAGTAGATGTATTTTTATCATAAAGTAATAGCAATTTCTTCTAGACTTTTTTATTATTATTATTTCATAAAAATAAAAAATGTAACTAACAGCAGAGGTTCTTATAGTGCCAGTTTGGCAAAGCATTTAAGAATGTGCTGAAGTGCTTCCCTATGCAACAAAGACCGTAGCACATGCTTTATCTTAAACATGTGCTCAAGTCCCACTGAAAGCATCAGTGTTTAAACATGTGCCTAAATGCTTTGCTGTACCAGAGCTCCGGGCACAATTCATTGCCCTTTGAAGCCAACAGGAATCTTTCCAGTCCTTTCAATAGGTATCCCATCAAGCAATAAATTTCAAATGTTAAATAATCAAACCAGCGAATAAAAAGAAATCCATTAAAGGTAGTCACTGACTCCATTCAAATAACAAATAAATATAAAAAAAGCAGGATGTGGTCACAGTTATTCCAGAAGCAGACACAAAGAGGGACAAGATTCACCCAATAAATTATTTCTCAGTTATTCATTCAGCATGCTCATTCTGCTAAGCTATAAACCTGTATTTACATAATTTTTTGGTGCCTTAGTTAACTATGGCCCTGATTCAACAAATTGCTTAAACAGGTGTTTAGTTTTGTACATCTGTAAGTCCAAAAGTTAAAGTGGATCCAAAAGTGCTTGGGGCCTATCAAAACTGGAGCCTAGAAGATGGCTTTGCTGTATTTCTGAGAAGTTTCCAAAAAGAAACTACTATCCAGAAAAGGAGTCAATATATATTAAATTTTCCCAGCCTGTATCTTCTCATAATCTGGCAACATTTTGAGAATCATTTGTGCCAAAGGAAAAGTCATAAAAGCAAACAAAAAGCAAACAAGAAAAACAGAGCATAGCACTCATTTGGCTATACTTATTTTATTTTTTAAATTGAAAACAGTTTAAGAAATGATAATAAAAAGTTACATTTTGCTCATTTGGAAGTTTTGTCTGCTTTGAAATGATAAAGTTGCAGTCCATCAAAGGCAATGGACTAATTAAGAGTGTCAAACTGCTCTTTTAGATGTCAGCAAATATCACACAGGAAGAAGATTAGAATGAAACATTTTTTGAAAACTAGATGAAACCAAAGCTCAAGGTTTGCAGGTTTGATACACACATCTCAAGCACAATATCCTTTCTTATTATAATAGAAAAACTCCTAATATGGCAGAAAATTTGTATCTTTGTGTTATAGTAATTTCTTCTTGTCATATTGTTTAACATTTATATCACATTAGAAAACTACACAGTACCTTTATAAAATAAATTGACACGTTACATTAGCCTTCAATATGACAATTTTACATTCTTGACAGAGAAGGCATGACAACGTCCCATTTAACTACTGCAAGACTGAAACAACGAGAGTCATGCTGATGTTTGTTAAGTTTCAGTCTCTGGTATCATACCATCATTGGCAGTTGGGCCTTTAATGGATAGACACCATCCTTCCTTCGTCTTATACTTTCCCTTCTTTCACCTTCCTGACAAAGAATGGGAAAAATCTGCCCAAGTGGCCTGGCCAGAGTCAGCAGAACAGCCCTCCCAGTGCAGACATTAGGATAAGCAGGGCAAAATTGATTAGATACATCAGGGGAATTGCAGACTTGCTAGCCAGTCAACTACTACCTGGTACGCCTAACTAACATAGGATATTGATCTCTAATTAATCATTATGTTTATGCGCATTATAAACTACTTCTAGGTAAATTCTTAAGGGAATTAAATCATTCTTAGTGCATCAGAAGCATTTTCTACTTTCTAAACCCATTACAAAGTCAGAGCAAGTAATTCCGTTAATGTTCCCTACTGTGTACCAAGTCAGATTCATGCTCTCACATAAACTAGCTGTAGGTTTGTTACTATATATATATGGGTTTGCTACTCTTCCTCTATATATGTAAATATTTATCACAATATGTATCAGGAAAGGAATTACCTTGTACGAGGGACAAAGTTTTGGGAAATTCATCGTATCTGTTGTGTGCACTGTGCTGTTGGCTTGAAGTTGGCAATGTACTGCTTCAGCACTGGACACTGCTTGGACTTCTCTTGCCCATAAAGTGGAAATGGGGACTTCTTATGCATGGAGAGCTGGTAATGCATGGAGAGCTACAAAGGTGAAGTGCGACATAAAGGCCAAGTCATTTTATAATTGTTTTCTGACTAAAACAGAATTAGAGTCTCAGTGACAGAGCGTTAAGGATATATTCACATAGATTATAATGTGGCATGATAACATGGTGAGATGTTGCTGAAAGCAAACTAATATTCCTAATCAGTCAACTTTATTAACCTCACAAAACAGAACACGTTGAGTAGATATTGCCGTTCCTTTTGTATTTTGTTAGCAACCTGCTATTGCCGTCATAACACATTATGAGTAAAACTGCACTGCAGATAAAACATCTGTTTTGAATAAGCAGGTGTATGGTAATTTTAGAACCAAACCCCAAATTCTAATTAAAGGTTGCTCTTCTCATTTAACAAAACAGTGTTACTGAAAGTTAACCACAGTATAACAGTAGCATATGGATGCATGCACTCCTCTGATAATCAGGAGTCACCTAATAAGCAAGTGATTTCACAGCTTACCCAAGTTCTCCATTGGGTTTGCTTTTTCCCTTTCTTAATAATGGACTTTAACGTAGTATATAACATCACATTTTAAGCAATTAGGAAAAGGATGCTGTATCTTGCTGTAGCTTTTGTAGATTGAACACTAGTATTTCTAAGCCATTACTGACCATTTCATTAGGCCTACCTACCATTCCCATTTACACTGTGTTAACTTTTTCTTCAATTAATGAATCTCTTTGTTGATCTTAGCTTTATTAACAGCTGTTCTAAAATCAATGAAGGATTCTGCTGCTGCTGCTATAAAGTATTTGGTTTCTCTTGTCCAAATTGACAGGGGGAGAGAGTATTCTGCTCTGTTTAGACGTTTTAGTAATTAAATCTATTTCAAATGAGTTACTTGGCTGTTTTATAAACATGATTTATAATACTGCTTCTTAAAAAATAATTAGGAGAATTCAGGGAAATCAAATACTTTCCTGTGAATGTCAAGTGGACCTAGAAGGTTAAGAAAATAAAGACCACAACACACAACCTGTGTGTTCTAGAAGGACAGGGAAACTTAAGGAGAGCTGCAGCAAAGTGATCTTCCTTCACCCCTCTGGTTTAACTTTAATGCAAAGTCTGTGAAACTTTGCTGATAAAGGTGGTTGGCATACAGAGATGAAGGGACCTTAGGGGTAGTTAAATCTAGTGCTATGATAGGTATGAAGTCCAGAAACTATGCAACATTCTCCCCCTTCTCATTCTAAAATGACCTGAGACATTTCACACAAAGGAACCAAATCCTCCAAAACTGCAATGTACTTGTAGAAAAGGAGAAATTAACAGTTGAAGAAAAGGAGAAATTAACAGTTGAAGATGCACTGATTTCTTGTAGCATAGGCCAGAAAAACTTAAGTCATGAACCTATCTATCTCAGATGCCTCAGAGAAAGGCAAAACCAAGTAATTCCAAAAGCTATGAATAGTCATGCTCTAAACTAATGTATATGATAAGCTCTTAAAAAATTGTCCAGCAAATGGACTTGCATCATGCAATTATATCTAAACATGATACAAAAAGTAGACCCTCAAAAGATGCACTATCTGAGTGGGATTTAAAAGCATAAAACTTCACCGATAAATGTATTTTAACAATTCCAATAGCCATAATATTGACCTTGTTACCTAAGAGCTCCTACATTTGTCTTGTTTGGAATAAATTCTCTTCTATGTGTGTGATATGAATGCATACCATTTAGCTGCTTGTTTAATAGAAGGTGTTATTCTTGTTGTGCTCAGTACTGTATAAACACAGGAGCAAAATGTGGTCTCTCTTTAAACATCTCACAAACTGTCATTATTTCTTTAACAGTTAAGCATCACTTTTTTTGCATGAATGAGCTGAAAACATGTATATTCAATATACTGAGAATTATAGCTTGAAATGTCAGGACTGGTGGAATAGGGGAAAAGGATAAATGTTCCCGTTAACTACTTTACCATGTGCAAGGGAACAAAATAGAATGGAAATTACTTATCCAAAATGATATAGGGCGTGCCAGATTTTATGGCAAGACATAAGACTCGTGGCTATTATATGGTTATTCTCCTTTTATTGCTCTGGAACACAAGCAAATTAAGAGAATGGAATATTTTGTTTGTACTTCACTTATGCTAGGTGATTCAGCTCAAAATACAGCCCACTTTTTTTTTTACTATTATTTTTATTTTTATTTGGAAACTGTTATTTGCCTGGCTTTAGAAAAAAATATTCTTCAGGTTCAAAAGTTAAAGGAGTAGTTACAGCAGTCAATGTTAGTACAGGATGAGTTGGACTACAAACTGCATAAGATTCCTAAACAGTGTGATAAGCTGAGACGCTTCTAGTTTTTTGAGCCTTTGGGGACCACCTGGCTCACATATGCAAGCTTTATGTTGAGCAAGGCTAGAAATGTGCAGTGCAAAGATGAAAGCTGGGATTTGTTTGTCTCCAAGCACTGCCACTCAGAAGCTCCTGAGTGCCCACTTCAGAGTCCACTTTGGAGAGACATGGGCTAAGCAGCGTCCATCCATCCTGCTGCAGGCCAAGTTTCAGCCAGAAGGAAGCCAATCCTCCTGTCTTGGTGCACTCAACTCATGGATGGCCAAGTGAGCTACCTTTGCACAGGGCTGGACAGGAAGCACTCACCTCTGAAGGGCTGTTCCTGCATTAGCACCCACAGGTTAGCTGTTCTCTCACCTACAAAGAACCTACCACAACGGGATTCACCTCCTTCAAAATGCTCCAGGTATCCTATCTGACAGCTCCAAGACATATTGCAGGTGAGCTGGCTCTGAAACCTGAATTTACATTTGTGAGCCTGCTTTCAAGCCTGCTACAAATAATTTAACTGACATTTGAAAAATTGTTCCTCAAAATTCCTTGAATATTGTAAATTCAAAACAGTTGATCCAGACTTCAGTGTTAATGAATTCAAGTTTGGCTTATGGAAATCTGGAAGAATAATTGGGAATACAGGCCATCATATAATCCAATCTAGCTAGACACATTTTCCTCTTCCTTCAAAGATTCTGCCTTGCCAGCAGCTAAAATATATATTATACATATAATATATCTATTTATAATATATAACTCCTTCAGGGAAAGAAAAGGTCTCAGTGGATGAATTTGCAAAGTTTTGAGAATCCTGAACAACAATATGTATAGAGAGAAGACTTTGCCAGCCCAGGAACTCCAGAAGTTTACCATTCTATTTTTTGAAAAAAAAAAGTAGTCAATATTGCAAAGACAGTAGGAGTACAGAGGTGAGTTCATCTGTTGACAGACATTGAAGAAAAATTAGCTGAATTTTCTCAGGGTGAATTTTCACTCAAACTGATTTTTTTTTCTACAATCTATTTGTATTTCTATCATGATCTAGTGCTGCTAAAAATCCCTGCTAAACTGAAGACTGCTATTGTTATAATACACAAACAGTATGGGTTATTTTAATGGACATATTGCCTTAAACTGAGTTTTCACCATCTGTTCTGCCCCTAATTTTGAATGCAAAAAGAACATATTTCACAATTACATCTGTAAGTAATGATATAAGTAATTTAAATGCATGTATATGTGTACACAATGCAGCAGACATCTGGGATATTTTTTTCTTTCAGGCACAAATCAAGGCAAAAAATCTACTAACTCCTCAAAAAGCATTTCCCCCCTTCCCTTCTTATTCTCCCATCCTGTGAAGCTGTTTCATTGTGAGCACGGTCTTTCCAGTTAGCCAATTTTGCTGTATCTAGGAGTTCAAACTAAAGCACAAACTCATTTTTACAATGCTTCCCTTGTCTTCGTCCAAATCCCCTTTGGCTTGAATGACAGTTTGGCAGATGCAAGGTATTAGATCAATCAGTTTCAATAGATATTCAAGAGGAGACAGGTCAGGCTGTGTGGGCTGGTCTGTATGTGTCTCTAGCTCTTCTTTCACGCTTGCCTTTTTAGTCAGGCTTTTGCAGAAGAACCCTTTGCACGAGGAACCGTTCACTTGGGATGCAAGCTGCGGTGGTGCTGCTGAGGCCAGAAAGGGTGTAAATATAACTGCAGTTTTGTGCTGTGAGGTGATCGTCTGGACTCCTAGTGCAAATGCCCGTTTTCAGGGAAGATGTTTGCCTGTGATGGTGCCACTTTTCCACAGCCATTTGTGCAGTAATGCTCATAAGAAGTAAATTTCATCCCTCAAATCACACTGCTGATGGTTGAATTTAGTGGACCCCTATATACCTGCTGACACTCAACAGAACAACTGAACTGAGATAGCAAAAAATACAAAAAAAAAAAGAAGAAAAAGAGGTTATTGTAATATCCTAGACTTTTTTTTTTAAGAGGGAGTTTATTCCCAATGCTTAGTCCAAATTGCTAATGGGAATTAGAAAGTCTTTTATTTTCTATATTATCACTGCCTTTCTATACTGATGCACACTTCCTACTGTTAGCTTTTTGCAATCTATGAAATAGATAACAACGGTGCTTTTGCATGGACCTTATATTGTAGTTTGATAGTGTTCTCTGTAATTGTGTTCTTTAGACTATACTTCGTTTCTCACCTTTTTAACTGGTAACATATTTTTTATTGTAAATAGGTGATAGCTGGAAACAATGAAAAGTTGACTTATGACAGTTGTCCCTAAAAGCTTACAGAACTGAGAATGATGGAGGCAAATTATCAGTGAATATTTAGGTAAGGTGAATGGAGTCATGCTTTAGGAAAATTGAAACAGTGTTGAGTATATTAGACATTCAGATTTTCTTATTAATTTTAGCAAATGAATTTTTCTCCATAGGGGTTGGGTGATTATATAGTTAACCACATATAAGATGCAGTCAGGCCATAACTAGCTGGTTATTCCTATGTCAGGGAAGGAAGCAAACTACCTCAAGTATAAATGCCAGGGCTGTTTTCTTGGGTTTGCATCATATTTTGATAAAGTATCACGGTCTGGTCAGTACAAAAGGGATGAAGAGCATATATGCATTCTCTCTCTTTCCACTGGTTTCATAGGATGGGATAATAGGATAATTGCCTTGAGGATAATCGCTGGCTGCAGGTCTGGGAGATGTACCATCATGAGAGAAAGGAAAGACCCCCTGAACTGAAATGAGTAGATGTGCAGTAGAAAAATTCATTTTTTAAATGACCAAACAGACAAATACACAGGGCAAGAAACTCCAGATTGTAAGTGGATCAGTCACAGTGTAAAAACGTTTTTTATCCTAATACTACAAAGATAGAAGTTTAAACTGATTTTTAAGACCTTTGAATAACCCATAATATTATTAAGTCTGGGATGAAAAACATACATGAGGGCACAAGTGCCAAGGATTTGTTTCCTGCAGGATAGTGTATCTATACAGGGTAGCAACCAACCAACAAAACCCATAGGTCTTAGTTTCTAACCAGTGAAGACAGACTATTTTAAAGAGCTGATGAATTAGTTTTGCTGAGGGAGGACAGCATCTGTACTCTTCACTGAACACCTATCTGGCTTATTTCTTTTACCTATTCAGGTGGGTGTATATGAATGGTCTTTAAAAGCAAATCTCTTCAGCAGAAAGTGGTAAAATAAAGGAATCCTTTGTGAGAGAGAATAAGCGCAAGAAGTAAAAGCCATATGAATTAGCAGGAAAATAAGATAGAAAAGATAGAATATATAAAAAAATAATGAGAGTAGAATACTGGAAAATAAAGAGGTGGAGTAGATTCTCCGCAAGATGTAACTTCAGTGCTAGTTTGGAGCTCAAAATCAAGGCCATACAAATCAAACACAATTGCATTAGTTTGCTAATTGAACAACTACTGCAAACACCTAATATAAACAAGTGCAAAAATTAAGTAAGACAAAGGGAGGAGAACTACACCTTAAAACAGAAGAGCATTGTAATAGAAATAGGCTACCTGAACATTTTCAGCTTCTTGGAGAGACGAATAGACTCCAAATTCAGGTCAAGAAACAAATTGTTCTGATCTTACTCAAAAAAAAATTGATCCTATAAAAATTCAGGATCCCCCAGATTTTGATGTTCTGACATTGAAATCCAGCTTTGATCTAATATTGTGGTTCAGAACCTTATTCAGTGAAATCTTCATTCCCTAGCTTTATCTGAGACTTTCATGTCTGTTAATATTCTTAAGCACATAACCTCCAAACAGAGAGATATGTTGGAGGAGGAGGGGGAGGAGAAGATTTTGTTTAAAAAATACAGAACTGGGAGTATAAAAGAATAAAACCCAGCTATTTCTTTTAGTATTAATTATCTATAGAATGAAACTTCCATGGCAGATGTGCCAGCCAACTCTCTCATCATCAGTTTCAAGACTTCAATCAGAGGATGACTCACAGTTAGTGAAAGAAAAATTGTTCCAGCTACACAAGGAGAGCATAAATATTATGTTTCACTTGGTATCATAATTAACTGCATGCTTCAGATATTTCTTTCATGTCTGCTTTCACAATAGGTAATATAATTTACCGTTAATAGGATTAAAATGTCTTTTAAAAAAGTAAATACTTCATTGGTTTAAGACTGTTTTCTGTTTGTTTTGTACTGATACATATTTGGCTACAGGCACAGTATTTATACCTCAACACAGAAAATAATGAAGAAAATTGAGATAATATGTATAGACCAGAAGCAAATGTATTTTTCATTCTTTCCTGAGATAAAAATAAAAAATTCCTTTCTCTGAATTACTCAAAAAAGGACTGTAAAGTTCCAGATCATGTTCATTTTTAAAACATTTAATGCTAAGAAAAAAAATCCCAAAACATTGCAGAGTCAAGATACTTGCTTTGGGGATTTAGTGATAGCAATGCAGAAAAACCAAAATTCAGTAGTGCACGACTTTCTGAATTGAGAGTCAAAAAAGAACTATTCTGCCCATGCTTTAAGGAAAAAGACTTCTGTCTTATGGAATATCAGCTTCCAATTCTGACATCTAAATATACACCCATGTAGGAAACTGAACTGGGAAAATACAGGCAGGTAAAACAAAGAAAAGGAATGGAAGGGTAAACAAAATTGTAATTAGCAGCAAATACTTTGGATCTTAGAACTCAGCTTACAGATCTATGAATGTTCAACACTGAATTCTTGTTGAATTTATTTTTTTCTAGTATAATTGTAACTGATATCATTTTGCTCTCATTTTACCAGAATTTTTACTAATTTAACACTATCATCTCAAATGGAATTTTTCTCCCTGATACCAGGATAAGCAAAGTGAAAATTAGATCTTAAATACCAATAGCCTATACAATATATAGTGTTTCTTATAGGTGAGTTTTTATTATGTAGGGGGCATCATTACCTTTGTTAGTTTGTTACTACTGATATCTGCTTGGAAGAGATTTGGTCTCCCTGTTCACTTCAGCAAATAGAATTTGGCATAAACATTTGGATGTACTCACTTAACTGCTGATCCATCTATTGAAGTTTCATTAGGGAGCCATGTGCATTTGCAAAGGATGAATGGTTTCATTAGCACTGAGACTAATAAACTTATAAAAGTTAATAATGTGAATATGTTTGATTTGGAATTATGCACATAGACATTAAGAATCACAAAAAGACATGCTTAATAATGCCCAGATTTTTTCTAGACCTAAGCAGCTGGGGCATTTTTGACTTTTCTAAGACCTTTTAATAAAAAACATATACTGATTTCTTTCACATGTGGTCTCATGATATTATCAACAGGTTCTAGTGTTACACCTGGACTTTGAACTAAAAGCATACATTTTAATCCCTCTAAACATCACTTCCACATTGTTTGATACAGGCATTTGTATTCCTATCACATTTTTTGTCATTAATAGATAAAGGTAAGCACATCAAAATTGTATTATAGTCAAAACAGGTCCATTCTGAAGCGTCTTTTGAAGAGGCATGGAGGTCACAGGTAGCCTCACCATAGTTCTTTCTTTGAAGACTCCCAAAAAAACCTTCTACAATAAGTCTACCAACGTGTTCAAATGCCACAACTGAGCACAACATGGCTGACGTATCGGTACAAGGACAAACTCAGCTGTTAGTGTGTAAGCCATGTAGCACACTGAGGCCATTTTTTCCACATCATCATCATAAAAGAGAAATCTGTTTAGCTTTCTTCTCTCCCTAGCTTGCTTTTTTGATACCAGTGTTACCTGATCACCCCACTCCATTATCTGCATTCTGATTTCCATCTCTGAATATTCATGATAAGGTCTGAATAATCAGCTCTCACCCTAGAAGCCTGACTCGACAGCTGATCCCTAATGGTTATCTCCCAAACTTCTAGACATATACCCTTCTGTTTCTTTTAAATGTATAAAATTAATTCACAGTTATTGAAGTCACCTGATTAAAGAGTGAAAGTAATGAAATATGGTGCAGAAAACTATGCTAATGCTACAGCTGGTGGCAGCACAGCTGTGTCAGTGCAGGACAGTGCTACGATGCGTATCCTGTTTCCAGGACCTCACTTAACTGCTGAATTTATTTCATGGCTCCCTGAATCATCTGCAAGCCCACTGTCAAGACATCCTAAATCCTCCTCCAAAACGTACCAGCAGCACCAGTCGCAGTGAGAGTGGCCCTTCCCAGCCTGGCAGATGCATTTTACCGCAGATCTACAGCAACACAACTGCATAAGCCAGTCTTGCTGCCTACCCATCTTCCACTCTTTGGAGAGACTAGCAGCCTAGCAGTAATTACACCAATTCCTGTACGGGTATCTGTCCGCTTTCATTAGGATCTGGAGTGAGACCACATCAGCTTGTATCACAGAGAGAGAGCTCATTCAGAGAGAAACAAATGACAAGCACAAGCAACTGGCTGCCTCTGAATCGATGACGTATAGTTAGAGACTCAGTATTGCCAATAACTTGAGTCACCATCTATTTCCTTTCATCACTTTCATTCTATTAGAGGGAGAACTCATCTATGACAAATCTATCAGTGGCTCCATTCTTAGACTTAACTAATAGCAGGGCTGCAGCTGCAGGAATTATAAATACATCTGTTTTTGTGCTGTCTGTTACAACACTGTATCTATTATGATGATCTGACATACATCCTAACATCTCCTTCAGGTGCTGGCACATCATTTACAATAATCTCAGGTAACTGATGTTGTGACACCTCTCCTGCATGTGTGCTAGATTCCTGTTAAATGACCATAAAGTGAGCTACTAAAGGCAAAGATCATTGGAAAAGAGCAAGACCAAATTCAGACCTTCTGTAAGCAAGTGGAACTCCACAGATGTGACATATTGCAGCTTGCAGGACAAGATGGGGATTTGACCTGCAGTGGTATGTGTTCTTTTCATGTATTTTTTCCCTGCTAGAGGAAAACCAATACTCCCACCCCACTGTAATTAATAGAAAGTATGCTGGGTTGAATGGCTGTCGCCTAAATTATCCTCCCAAGCCCACATTACTTGCCACCATGAAGCCATAGTTATGTAGGGCATTGTGTGAAATAAGACACACAGTGAGAAAGTCGGGGGTCGGTTCAGAAATGAAGCCAAAAAATTACAGAACTAAAGTTTCAATTTGGACTGAATGGAATGTGAAACGTTTCCCCTAAAATTAACAACAGGAAAATGTCATTGTGTTCACTGACTTGACCCATGGCTAAAAGCTTTATTTCAGATATGAAAGGCATAAACTAGCTGAAACTAGAAAACGAATTAGGGTGGTTTCCTTCTTTCTAAAAGGTCTTGAAAGTTGAAAGATATATGAAAAGTCCAAGGACCAGCAGATCCAAGATAAATTCCCTCCTTTGCTGAGGGCAATCCCCCCACTCCAATCCCCATTTGGGTATGTGCACTCCCACACTGTCCCCTTGACACTGTTCCACTTTATATGAATAAATAGACCAGTAAGTCTAATTTGAAAAAATAAACAAGTTTTTGGCATGCAAGCTCTTTCTTCAAGACCTGAAGAAGGCCTTGTGTGTCTGAAAGCACATCTTGGACTGTTTTTCCACCCTGACACCTGTAGAATATCCTCTATTTTGGCAGTGGAGGGAGGAGGGAGATCCTATGTCTCCCACAGTAAGGCGCCTGTTCTGGCCTCTTTGGCATCTTGATGAAGGACGCGCGAAGGGCCTGGGCTCTAAATTCACTGTTGCTTGTGGCACAGCTGTAAATCAATCCCCCTCAGGAAAAGAAGAAAAAGATCCCCATACCTAAGTACTTAGTGCAAGTTAAGCTTGCCACGTTGTACAGGGATAAAGCATGGCTTTTTGAGAATTTTCAACTCATCCCAAATAATAATAGCAATTAAAAAGTCTCTCTAACTATAAGCTGTATTGGCGCCCTCAGAGTGAAGTTTGTGTTCATAGGAACAGGGAAATGCTAGTCCAATATGAACTATATATTTTAATAGGTATGGTCAAAAATTCAAGACAACCTCCCTGTCCTATACTTGTCATTTTTGGTGGGTAAATGGCAGCAGTCCAGAGCACCAGACAGTGCTGGAGGCAAGTTGGGGTGGGCAGCTGGTGTGAAGGTGGGGGCCAATGTAGGTGTTACCTACCTGCCAAGCTAAATCTCAGTGTTTTGGGTCCTGGCAAAAGACTCAGCAATATCTGGAAGATGGCTTGGCTGGGACAGGTTTTAGGCAAGGGGCATCAGGGAATAGATTGTGATTTGAGTACCCAGTGTATCAAATCAACCTTGGGGAAGCCCTGCCTAAACGTTTTCTGAAATTACTAGTGTTGATGGAATCCATTTTGTACTTGAGATTCTTTAAGGCTCACAACTCAGGGGAATTCTAGCAGATTTTCATAATGGTTACGAGAGCCCTATCCCCAACATAAGGCAGCTTCTCTGTGAGATCACACGTTCCTTACCAAAAGATAGCCCTCCATAAAGCAGCTGTAAATTTATTTTTAATTTGTTGAATTTGTCCTTTCCTTTATTTTGTTCTCAGAAATAGGAGAACAGATTTAAATACAGCATTAGAAGAGCAACTGCCCCAAGTTTCCTCCTCAAAAATCATCCCCAAGAAAGGTAGCTGATATAGTATTTTTAAGCACAAACAGTTAAAAATGGAGCAAAATTGTATGCAATTAAATCAGTTGTTTTTAAATGGGAAGTATTGGGCAAGTTTTGCTGTAGGCAGCCTTTTCGAATCTATCAATAATACAGTTAAATATAAATTGACAGCTGATACTTTCAGGACGATGTTATTAACAAGCGAGTTTGACACAGTGAAATTATACAGAAAAAGTTCTGTTTCAAGTGTGTTTATGAAATCACCTGTATTTTTCTTTACCATATTTCTAATTCAGCAAGTTGCCAATTTAGTACACCTCAGAAATTCTCAGATAGATTTATACCACATTGCAGGTGAACTGTGAGGAAGGGTGACCGCAGTGTTTACAGGCAAAATCCTGCTCCCAGATATGTGTGTGATTGCTGTTGGTTTTAGCAGAGTTTCACATGCATAACTGAGAGCAGGATCTGGTCCTTAATCAGGTGACATTTCTTCTATACAGCACAGCAGATTAATAATAAAATGGCATCTCTTCATTTCTGCATTTTTTTTTGAAAGAAATAACTGCTATGTCTTTGGATCAGGTGTTAATTATTCCCAGTAAGGCTTGGTGGGTAACTAGTGATGCAGATATCAAACCACCCACTCTCTTTGTAGATGAAGGGAAAGTATCAGGAGGATTTCTGCTGAAGTATTCATCACATCTCAAGTCTCAAATTGTCCAAACCATTCAATTATAACACTTCACTCAATACATGTCAGCATGTCTGGCACTGTGTTTCAGGAACGAGTTGAGCTGGATTTCTCAAAGAGGCAGACGTTGCCTTGTCCCCTTGAGGGACAACAGAAATAGAGTCTATTGGCTCAAAGTTGAGACCCATTCCTGGATCAGTACATGGGAACTATGGGAACTATTACAGCTCTCTAATTTTGTAGCCTCTAGTCTCAATTCACAAATACATATGTAAAAGGCTGAGACTTCCTGTGGTAACAGCACAAGCATAGTATTTGCCACTGGATAAACAGGTAAAACACTCAGCCGGTGATGACATGAAAAACAGACTCCAGGGATGTGGGTCCCTATCAATACAGATCTAACCTTATCCTCACCATCATCTCTCTATAACAGTAAATGGAAGCAATGCCCAAAAGAGTAGAGGAAATCCTTTGAGTCTTTAGAGGGCTATGTGCGATTTTGTTGTTAACTGCAGAGATACAATACATCACTGTCAGGAAGCAGTAACCCTGGATTATGGTCACTGATAATAAAAAAAGCCTTTCAGAGAGAGATGATGGACACCATGCCTATTATGTGGTAGAAGGAAGAAAGGGAGGCCAGAGAACTTTCTAAACGAACAGCGAGAGCGTGTGAGCAGACATCTCCCTGAGCTCTTTTGGTTTGCTTTCTACACTACCATGGATTGTACGTGTTCCCAGAGCAACGAAAAAGCTGCTCACAGGGTTTTCAGTGTTAATGTTCAATTTGATGTATCAATATAGTTCTGCTTGCACAGGCTATAATGAGCTCAAGATCATAAAGCTCTTATCAGCAACCTTGCTTAACTTTAAATGTACCTCAGATGATACAGGCTCCTCTCTACTCTCACTTCAGTCTGTTTTCACCCAAACCTGTGGAATGACATTGGTGAAAATTAGCAAGGTCGGTAAATACCATTCAGGAGAATATTTCTAAACCTCTCAGCAGAATTCAGCCAATATCAGAGTCAGTCATTGTGAGATTCATTTGGACTATGGCCATGTTTCTGTGCTAGCCTCCTTATTTTTAATGGGAATCCTAATGGTGAAAGAATTTTGGGTATCAAAAGTAAAGGGCAAGAAATTGTTTTCAGAAGTCCTATTGTCAGGAGGCAAACAAGTGAATGTGCGGGAAGGTAGTGCTAACTGGAACTTTTTCTGATGCACCCATTATATTAACCCAGTCCATAAAGAGGAAGTCTGAGCTCTCCAAGAAAGAGTTAGCCAAGTGCAGAAATGCATGAATGTATCTGTTCAACTCCTGAAACAACAGAGCATGCTTGCATTTGGCCTCTTGTCTGAGTGGAGGAGTTTGATCTGTCTGCCCATGCCTGCCTTAACGGGACCTAAGTCCTAGGTGATTTAGGAGCGCATATCCCGTGAAAGCGACTTCCCACCCAGGACATTCAATTGCATTAATATCCACTCACAGACTGCATAGAACCAGTAGGCAGTTTGACCTAGTTGTTGAGCTACATGTGAAATGGTCCTTAACACTAAGACAGCATTTGCTACCACACAGTTGCGCTATTGGGGAACTCAGTACGCCTGCTTCACCAGTATGAAAAACTGAAATGATTTTTTTTAATTAGGAAGAAAAATAGAAGACAATAGACATCTGAGGGGAGCTTTGTTGAGAGCTAAATTGATGATGAAAAGCTTTCAGCTTTTGAAACCGTTCAATAGCCAGGTGTTTTCTAGTGTGGTTCTTTAGTGCCTTTCACTGCAGTGTGTCAGTATTACTTAGCGCTATCACATTTACATCAAGTCAAATGCTGTAATGCAGAGAATATCACCATAAGGAATGAAATGTGTCAGCCTGCATACAGGGATTTTTTGGAAATATTTGCCTTTCAAAAATCCTGCAGCTTTTATATGAATTCTGCTCACATGTTTGCTACCCTAAAATTCACAGGTAATTACAATGGGATGAATAATCCACATTAATCAGGTAAGCAGGTATTTGAGATCCAGCACATCTCCTATCAGACAATGCACATGAAAATACAGTAATTGAAGCTGCTGAGAGAATTCCCTACTGACAATGTCTATGTAAATCCACTGTAAGGAATAATTCTACGATTATGTAAAATTTGCACAAGTCCTTTTATCTTTAAAAGAATGCTGCACCCTCTTTTGCTTAGCACACCAGTCTGAAGGCCCGTGGAGTAAGAAGCGTATTGTCATAGGGCCCGATCCAACAGCATTCACAGAGTGCTGGTGTAACGCTGGTGACTGATGTTTAGTCCAGCTGTCATCTTCCTGTAGAAAACTGAATTAATTAAGCACATCTCTGCTGGGCTTCAGAGTCTCCTATATATCTGTATTTCCTTCTACCCTTCTCAGGCCCCACAACTCACTATTTCCTACAGCATTCTTTCTTTTGCTCTATAATTTTACCTTAACAACTTCCTCTCTGTATTTGGGGTTATTTTGATAAAGCCAGAATCTATCACACTTACTCAGATCGACTTAACTATCCAAAGCTCTTAGGTGACATGGACGGTTTGGCACATTGCAGCACTAAACTGCACTAAACTGGTAGGCAACCTGGCCCTAACAGAGTCCACTTGGCTGGGAAACAACCAGTACAGAGTGATAAACACCTTGAAACGGAACCACAGAAATACAGCAGGTGAGTCGGAAGCTTTCCAATCTCCCAATAGGAAAAATGCCACAGGAGCAGTACTTACAGGGACATCAGCATGCTAAGTCTGAGGCTCATGGCTTATGACTGTCCTGTTCTGCAGCTTGTGGCCCCTTCTTCGCTAGGAGCAGAGGTCTTTCACCAACATCCTACCCCTAGTTAACTTGTGGAAGAGGGGGAGATGTGGATGGGTTTCCCTCACTGCTTGAAGGCATATGCACCTCTACTCTTCATCTCCCAAGTGAACGCCATTACCACTTGGGTATCCATGTCCTCCTGCTATGCTCTGTGAAATGAATTCGAAAATTTGGTAGGCCTCAGAGAAGGGACATGAGAGAGAGATTTATTGGCTCCTCTGGACTTTAGGAGTGTCCCAGGTAGTGAAACTCTTATTCTGGTTCAGAAGGAGTGAGCACTGCCAATGAATCATGTTGCAGACCTGAAGAGCTTCCAAGCTTAGACAGTGGTTGAATGGGAATATTGAAGATCCAAATTTTGATCTTAAGAGCCTTCAGTAGCAGTGAGATAGCAAGTTCTTTGGTGGCTAAAGATTTTCCCAAATTTGCCAGGTCCCTGGAAGCAGCGTGCTATATAGGAGCAAAGGGGAGCATGATCAGACCTAAGCTGACATGTAAATTGAAAGCCAGTTTTTGGCTGAAAGTTATCATAAAAAGAGATAATGATAGGTCTTGGTAGCTTATGTTTCCTTGGTTTAAAAAAAAAAAATAAAAAAGAGCACTGTCCTGGATGTACATTGCAAAGCATTAAGATCTATACTTCATCAGACTGCAGGTTTGTCAAGAAAAGAAAAAAGAAAAAAAAAAAGCCAACATAAAAGAGTGGGCTACATGTATTATTCTTGGAAAGACTGCTTGGTGTGACATAAGGTGCTAAATGATATGAACCAAAATGGCCCAATCTGGCCAAAGAGAAGGAATGTGAAACCAGTGTGTTTATTCATGTCTGTGGCGGCAGGTTCATGCACAGTCAGGCTCCAAATTTTCACACCGATATTCTGGATGCTTCAGCTCAATGCTAGCTGAAGTAGGAAAACAAAAAAGCCATGAAGAACGGTGCAGTTTTAACAAGGCTACCTTACCTACCTTTCACCTGGGCCTTGTGGCCAGGGTGTTGTTATATAACAGCAGCAGCACTGACGACTTCTCCAGCTTCATGTCTTTGAATTAAGTATATGCAGTGACATATCACTGCAGAAAGGCTTGAATGATACGAGGCTGGTGATAACCCAGTGCCCAGCGCCTTCTCCATCACGGCAGCGCTCGTGCTCGCTTCGTGCTGTCCATGCACTCTCGGAAGCAATGGTCAGCTCCATCTCAGCCAGCAAAGCCCGCCAAGACCAGCAGTGGCCAAATCACAGCAAAACAACATAGATTCAGCATATATTTATGCAACTTCTGATTTTTTTGTCCTTTCTTCCCTTTTTTTCTTTCTTTTCTCTGTTTCCCACTCGTCTGCAGCCCATGCCTTTTCATCTTCCAGCCAGCTACAAAAATCCTCTGGGAAAGGAAATGCTTCCACATAAACAACACCTGCTTCCCTCTCCCCTGCAACAAATAAATACCCTCCAGCCCTTCAGATTACTTCAGAATCGCTAAGCATGGTTTAGACTTTAACTGGGTGACGTATTTTTAAAGGGTTTCTTAGGTAAAGTTGGCATGTGTGTGTGTGCATGCATGCGTGTTTGTGTGAATGCAAGTGTTTCTGCCTGGTGCTCCACACAAAGCCATCTCTGTGTCATTGTCATTTAGTTAGCAGCTTCCCTGAAATGACTGTAATGCCCCTGAAGTGCTCAGGCATCAAAATATCCTCATACCACAGATGGAACGATTTCAGAGGCAGGAGCAGATCCTTTGGTGTGTGAGGGCCCTCCTTCTGGGCCTAATTCAGATGGGTAGTCAAAGCTACTAGATCTATTAATAATATGAGATTTGGAAAAAAAATTATTAGTTTCTATAATGATAGTCAAGTATCCCTCTGTACTACTTCTCCTGTTAGACACTGCTGAGTGAAAACATTCCTAGTTTTGTTCTGTGTTTGCTGTGTTTGCTAGCCTACTTTTTGACACTAATTTCCACTTATAATTCTCTTGCCCCGAGTTCCTCCACAATCCTTTCACAGGGATTCGTCCACGAGGATACTTACTTGCATCTTTGCTGCTTTTAAATTTCAGCTTTCCCTTTTACTCTGCTCTATTTCCATATGTCATTTTCCTTTTCTGCCTGTCTGGGAGTTGCTGTACCTAACTCTGTAAAGCATTATCTCTCCATCTTTCTAAAGTGTTCTGTGGTACTTTGTGTGAAGGATGGCATATAAAAATAAATTGTATTGCACTGTATTTTTGGACTGGCATCTAATCTTTACTGAGCTCATTCAGCCCATTTCTGAAAAACATTGGATCTTAAAGACTCTTCTGATCCAATGAATCTTGATGACTTTTCTGATCTTAGAAAAAGACTCCCTAATTTTCAAGTCATCTCCTGACACTAACACAGAGATAGGAGTCGGGAGAGTTGCTTGAAAAATAGGGTTTGGCAGAAAAATATTCCTGGAACTCTTCCTCATCTATCGCATGTCTTTACCTCACCTCTGCCCTCCACCCCACATTTTACTTGCAAATGTCCACTAGGATGAGCGCTGTAGGGGTGGGGGAAGCGGGATGATGGTGTTCTGCGCTCGGAGTGAAACAATCCAACAGCTTGCTTATGCCTCTATTTGGCTTAGGATGGGAAATTAGAGCAGCTTTAATCTGCTAGCAGCATCAAGCAGGGAAGCACTCCCTGGAGTGAAAGCGTTAGGAGTATCACAGCAGGGGATGATGAGAGCCAGCCTGCCGTGCTGTCGCAGCAAGGCGGTTGCACTTGATGTACGGAGAACTGGGGTGCTAAGGGGGACCCTGGTGACCTGACTGGGAAGTACATGGGGAGAAAGAGCTACAGAGCTGCTGGGCTCTTTGGCAATAGCAAATGCTTTTAAAGCTGCATTCACATTACTGTTTTTGCTTGTCCTTCTTCACCTCTTACGCCGTGTCACAACAAAAACATGATCCATGACCTCTACTTTGCAAACTGCCCTCCTCCTCTGCATGGTGCCCCATTCGATACAGTGACTGCTGCGTCCATGCAGAAGCTTTATATGAGCTATGCAGTGGCCAGGACTTGGAAGATTGGAAAATCTACTGAGCAGAAGCCATACCTTTGCATTCATTATGCAAGGCACAAATATGCTTGCTTCTATTCACAAGAATGAAAGAGCAAGTGCTGAGCTCCTAAGGAAAAAGGTATGGAATAGAGATCTGCCTTGTTTTTATTGAGACTCACCGAAATTTTCAGGACTCTCCAAGTGCTGGGACCTGGGGAGAATGTTTAGCTTGTTGCTTTCTGCAAAAGTAGCGAATCTGAGGATTCTCCTGGAAGGTCCTCCTGCAGGACCTGCTTCTTGCATTTGTTCTTTGGCACACACAGAATGATCATGCATTCTGTGATCATGCATCCCAGTGCTGCCTGGGAAGTATGCCTTCCTTCAGCTGCAAACGTGCTTGATTTTGCCCCAGTTAGAAGCTTGGCTGCATTCTGTAGATGCACTCACAGACATACAGGTGAGTACAGCACATGCCTTTACAAGGTGAGGGCTAGGACTTGTGTAGACGGAGAAATATTACGATTTAACACACAAATGAACTCAAGTTTGTTATGTCAGATGTGAATTAGAAGAATATTGAAGAGCTAAAACCCAACAGCAAGGAGTCATGTCTGTGGCTTTTTCACATATCTTTTTTTTTTTTTTCTGCATTTGTGTAAAAAGCAGAAGAGACTCATTTACAGTAGTAAAGCTTAGGCGTGAACCTTGGATCTATTTCAAAATTGTTTATCAACCACACGGTGGATTTTTCTGCAGCCAGAACATGGGATTTACTCTGCCTTGTCTTCCTACGTAGTCTTCTCTAGTCTTCTCCATCCCACTTAAAAGTGGATTTTGAGAACTTGAGCTCTGGCGCTTTGGGAATATGGGGATATTATCAAAGGTCAGAGTCCTGTCTGTCTGAATTACTCTCTGCGGATGTGAAAAGCAGCTAGGGCTTCAATCCTGAGTGCAAATGTTTTCCAGTCATTCTGCCTTCCTGTGAACGTCACACCTGGAAGCCAGCTTGCATGCAGACAGTGCGTAGCAAACTCCAGATACCTTGCCCAATCTTATAAAAGACTTAAATGCCCCCCTTCTTCTTGGAAGTTTTCCAGTATTGTGCTGATCCTTCTCAGTCTCTTTTCTCCTCACTTTACAACTGCTGACAGCTATTTCCTCCTCAGATAGTTATTGAAAACTGAACCTGAAAATGCAAAGACTACCTGCTTCTAAAACCTTTTCTCTACAAAGTGCACCTACAAAGTCTCTGATGACAAACAGCAATTCATCATTCATAAAAATCTCTGAGGGTGATCTGGGAAGTGAGGAGTTTGCTGTCTACATGCTGGAAGCATGAAATGCTTTCTGATGTTTGTACATACCCAAGAGCATCAAACTAACATGTGTATTGAAGAATGCATGTGCTTGGTTAAATGGGGAATGCAGGTTATGCCGCTTCCATCAAATAGTCCTGAAGTCTAGCTCCTTGAAAAGGCTGGAAAAAAAATGCTAGAGCATAATAGCTACGGAAACTTTCTTCTTGCTCCTCGGTGGAGATAGAATTGATTGGCTGGGCTTAGCTTAAGTGTGCCTTACTGTGGAACTGTAGCCATGGAAAAGCATCTCTCGTGTAAACGGATACAGTGCAGGATAAGTTGTGTGCTATAGATTCAGGTTTAGCATGTATAAAAACGGTAAGAGCACTCAATGACTGAAAGGCCTGTATGACTTTTAGAAGTAAAGAGATAAGCATGGTGGAGCAGGCATGGTCCAGAGGGCTGGAGTTGACTTGAAAGTGAAGATCAAAGCAGTTCTTCTTTCAGATTGTACAAATTAGATGATTGGGGAAAAAGCAAACAGCCCAAACTTTCCTGCTTCTAGTCACTCAATGGGTAATATGAGGGGAACATTTGACCAGGCTAACACACAGCAGTGTGATGCTGCACCCAAGATTCAACATGCTTATGGATGCTTTCAGAGATGCCCTTCACCATTTTGTTGTGCTTTCCATGAAATCTCTGCAGCCCCATTCGAGTCATCAAAATAATGTCATTTGATAAAGACATATTTTTAAAATATTTTGACAGCACTTGTGCAATATTTCTAGAGATTAATGACAGAAGATGCAGTTTATCCTCTTCCATGTGCTGGAGTGAGTAAATATTTTCACTAATAAATAATATGAAAATGTCCAAAACTGCAGAACATCATGGCTACTTCATGTAGGAATTTTCTAACTAGTTTTAGCATTGTGGGGTAAACATAAAACACTAAAGTTCTTGCTTTGATTGTCCTCCAGTCTGTAAAGAGACAGTTAAAACTACTTTTTACGCCACTTCCAAGTATTTGTAAGTGTTGTCACTGGATTTTTGCACCGTGCTGATATTAAATTAATGTGCAATTGTTATGATCAGGAAAATATTTTTTGTTTGTTTTTGAAGAGATATGATAACCTTATAGGCTGAAAAGCAATAGCAAACTTCCACTTTACTGACATCTTTATGCAAGCTTCCCCTTCCCATCAGTTAGTTTCAGAGAGCTAAGTTTTAAGGAGATTTCTCTTTCACTGAGAGTCCATATAAAACATTCTAAACTCTTCCTAAAAATTCTTGCACTCCTGACTGATCAAAACAAAGTAACTGAGATTATAATTTATATGTTTATAATAACTATGAACCATTTTACCTTTTATCTGCAATATCTTATCAATCTTATGAAAGTTTTATATCATCTTTTGTCTGTTCTGCATTTACAGGCTTGTAAGTTTCATATTTTAAATTAATAAAGCTCATAAGAACAACACACTAAGTGATATATCAAAAAGCAGCAAAGACTTTTTGTAAAAGTTCAAACCTTTTCAAATCTTAGGGCCAACTCTAGAAATATACCCTAATCCAAGCATCCAATGAAGCCAATAGGAAGATTTGTATCCATCCTCAGAATCTGATCCTAGTGCTCTGAAGCTGGTAAAGAGATTGCCATTGACGTCAGCGAGCCTCACACTGTCATTGCCTGAGAGTAATAAATCCACCAGAGCAGATGTGTGTGAATCAGGAGACCAAGAATCTATAAGGACCTCTCCATCTGGTTCTCCATGGTAGATATTCCTTCATCTTGTCTCTTTTGCACAAGGAACATCCGTGGTATCCATGGCTGTCACGTTGTACTTTATTTTATGACCCCTTAGTAGAGTGGCTCATATGCTGAAGCCAGACTGAAATCAAACACGTGTGTTTGACTTTGCTCAGCAATGTGATGGCATGAATCCTCAATCAGGCATCACCTTCAAAAACGTTATTGAGTAATTAATCTATAATTCATAGTGCAACTGGCAAGCAAATAGGCTTAACAAAGGAGTTTGTAGTCACATGTCCAGAAAACAGTGAACGATTTATTATTTTACTTATAGCTGAAAGTAAATCATCTTTGACCTGATGATACATTACATAGTTGGAACAGGAGATGCTTTTGAACTCGAACAAAGCTTATCATTTTCATCCAGTCAACAGCCCAAACTTATATCAGAAAATAATTAAAGAAATACTGAAGGCTGCAGCCAATTTGGTTGAGGATGGACCAGTACTGAATGATTTATTATTGACTGAGGTACCGTTACCTCTTGATCTATTGTTATTGACCTTATGCTTTGAAAGAAGCAAAAATGTAATTTTAGCTCTAGAGGTCTAGACTGGAAGCCAAGCATCTGACCAGTGCCACAAAATCCCTTGTTGGTTAAGGTGATTGGGAAATCCACAGTGAAATATTTTTTCTAGTTTCTAGGTCTATCTATCTGATTGGTTTCTGTATCTCTAGAGCTGTCCACAGCATGGAGAGCTGTTTGCCTGTTAGATTAAGTGAAGAGAAAATATATGAACATATATAATGATTATCACTGTATGAGAGAACATAAGTCCCTGAGCTACTGGGAACCTACTTATTCCATAGCTATCCATATACAGTTTAAATAGTATGTGTGACTATGTGAAGAAATCTTTAATTTGAAAATCACCTGAACAATTTTTAAGTTAGCTTTCATTTACTAGTCTACAGTAGATCAGATATTTTTTATAAGCTGCTATGAAAGAAAGCTTAGACTTCTCTCATATGTGTATGAATACTAGGAACTACTGTATCATCTACACGTGTGTCAGGGCATTAGCATTTGTGTATTTGACTCCAGCAACAACAACAACTCTCTCCCATTCTGCCTCTCTGCCAAATCCAAGATTCTCCACGATTCTTGACCTTCCACTTCTGTATTGACATTCCTCTCTATTATTCTTCTTCCTGTCTACATCCCTGTCTGAGGTTTTGTATCATTTAATGTATGTATGTGAACATATTCTGTGTGGTGATTGTGTTCATGTCTCCCAGTACACAGCATGGTTGACAAGGGCATCTTCCTCTGGATCCATTCGTCTAACTTGTATTGAATGTCCTTGGAGCTAAACTCATGTGACAAAAACATAAGGGACTCCTCTATTTTTGATCAGCAGATTCCTTGATGTTCTTTTCCACCTGGCCTCAGGACCAAAAGAACTGGCAAGGACAAGTATGTGAACAGCTGAAGTCCTCAAAACACTACTCAAGCAATCCACTTTCTTATGAGAAAGGAATCACTGCAGTTTGTGTGAATTTTCACATGACACTGGAGTATGGGGTATTTAATTTGGGAATTTAATTGATTATTAACACACTATATTTACACGGGGTGCCACGTGAAATATGAGACAGAGATGGTGCCAGTCTTATCCAAAGTAACTGTAGAAGGCAAGTTAAGAGGTTATCTGTATCACAGGAAGATATGTAAGGAGCCACAGTTAATCAGTAGTTGTAGAGATAAATATTCCCTGTATTTACTTTAGCCTTCCTTAGCACCATACTGATCCACTTTTTATTTTGCATTTTTGTGTTGTTCTAGAAGTTGAGGATAGACTGTGTTTCTTTCTTCATGGTATTCGCTAGCATGTAGAGTTGCTCCTTATGCTATAGTTCATATCTATAAGATTTTCCTCATTTTAGAAAATACTTAGTACCAAACAGGGAAATGGTAAATTCACCAGACCTCTCCAGCAGTCATTTATAGTCATCATGGTTTCCATGTTTGCTTGGTATCAGCACAGCAGAAACAGCCACTAAAGTAAAACTAACTTATACACAAAGTAAGTTTGATCAGCTTAATGTTCAAAGTGCTGCCTCTGAGAAATTCAGGGAGGAGGAAGAACGGAAATAAAAAGCTTTTTCTTGTCCAGTTTTACTCGTCTGTGGTTTTCCTACGTAGGCTACATATCGCACCATCTACTATCCTGACAGAACAAAAGGAGGGTTAATTTTAATGATAAGGACCTGGTTGCACTTACTGGGTATGTACAGTAATGACCACTGAGAAAACCCAGCCACTGATGAGAGTCCCAAGTAAGTCTTAATTTACATAAGCTAGTGACCTCCAAAAAGGGCCATCTAGTTGATACCTTTGAAGCAAACTCCTTTGCTTCTGAAAGGGCAGGGACCTTTTTCAGTCTATTTGTGTGACTTGTGATGTTGCAAAAAAGAAACATTTATTTGGCAATGAACTGGATTTCATTTCACAACCTATATATCCCAGCACAAATAGTCAAAACCAAGAAATCCATTAGGAATTGATGGCCTAACTCTGGCCAAGACAGAGCTAGATTGTTCAAATGACAACATTTATCAGGGGTTCTTTGCAAAAATCATACGAGATTTGCTAACAGGTGTCCACTTCACACAGGTCATGACCACTGTGGCCTGTGTCAAAGTCCATTATACAGTAGCTGAAAACTATACATATGCATTGCCAGCTACCTCATTTTGCAATGTGTAGTGGAATGCAGTTCAGCGGGAGTTACAAAGTTTATATCTGAGCTTTTCTCCGGATCTGAATGCCTTCCCTAAGTTGCAATGAGAGGCAGTATTGAATGCAGAGTTCTCTTTCCAGGCTACCTTCTGTTTTGATACAAAAAAAAAAAAAAAAAAAAAAAAAGGGAAAAAAAGAGTACCATGAGCATAGGGTTTAAATAAAAACCCAACACATTTTATTATCGTTTAGTGGCCACTTTTAAACAAAACATAACCATCTAGAATTTCACTCTCTGCTCCTGAATTTTGTTTGAGTCTTGTCAGGCTGGGCTGTTTTGATGGGTAATGAGTCTCTTATCTGACATTTTCTATTGTCCCTAGTGGTTGTAAAATCATTACTCCTGAGAAAACAAAGTTTACATGTTGATAAGTGGTGAAGGGAAGAATAGGGCTGTGATGAGAAACTGCAGCTACTCTTCTCACTTCCCTCTCATGCTCTGTCTCTCCCTAACAGGAATAATTCACAGGATTGCAATTTAGAGAAAAGTTTCTAAGTCTTCTATTTGGGAACATATTTCAGCTTCTCCTGGGAACTGGAAGCAGTTTGCTGCACGACGCTTCAGACTCTCACAGTGACGGATTTTCTGCTTCCTTCTCCTGGGATAGAATCAATGATGGTGGGGTAGGCGCCCAAAAATGTACTGGAATAGAAAAAATAGGACAAAAGGAGCTGAACCCAAGTAATAGTTGTGATATCATTTTACTGGTTTCCCTCTCCACAGGGCATATGTCAGTTGTTGATTTTGTGCTTGAAGCCCCAGTCTGGGACCTGAACAGGCTTTTCGACTTGTAGTATCAATTCAGGCACCCCAAAGGCAGCTGACCCTGATGAGAGCAAGCAATGAAATGATCCTTGCAAATAGGGTGGTGGAAATCTCTAAAGAGTACTGGGAAGTGACTGGACTCAAAGTCACCCTGAAATAAGGAAAAAGATTCCCAGAACTGGGAGAAAATATGTGGCTTGCATGCAACCAAATAATATTTAAAAAATATTATTGGATATCATCCTTATTTCACTGAGCAGCAGCTTAAAACTGTATAGTTTAAAATGGCTTAGTTTAAAATAAGCATGTAAACAGTGCTTAGAATGTGAAGAAAGGAACATTAATTCATTTGTTTCAGATTCTTAATGCACACGTGTTTACTTTGCACTGCCTATGCAATGAAATTATCTGCTAAATTAACAAACAATACTGGCTCTGTCAAATCCTGTTTTCACATCTTAACTTTCAGTGATGCTCTTTCCCACTCAGCATCAGATTTGCATCAGCTCCTGTTGTTGCAGTAGACAAATTTTGGAGTATTCCAAGGCATTTAATGGATTTGGACTTTCTCTGACCAATAATATTTCCAAGTCAAAGTCTCCTCTTACTAACCACCCCACATTAAAATCACCTTTGAGAGATTCAGCCGCCCCTAATTACCACTACCATGTGGAAGAAGCAAAACACCTATCAAAATTTTAGAGACTGAACAAAATACTTCTTGTAAGTGCTGAAATTTAAGAAAAAGTTTGTTTTGGTGATTTGTAAATTTCTGAATACCACCAAAAATAGCCTTTCTATCCATTTATTCTCATGATATAAAATGCAATGAGCAATTTCCATTTTTCTACCTCAGCAGTCTTGCTTTTGCTTTACTTTTTTAAATCATGCCTCAGACTGAGTATTATTTTGAAATATAAACGTTATCAGCAGGTCTACCAAAGCAGCTTAATGTATCTCCCACCAGAGAACATGGCATTTAACACTAACTCATTTTGGAAATTCAAGTTATCCACTTGAAAACAAAAGAAATTAAAAAAATCCCAAAGAAGCACTATATTGTAGTTATGTTCCTGGAAAGCCTACAGAACTTATTTTTCTACTTTCCATAGTGAGATGCTTCTCTGCTTGTCCATATGCTTATCACCTCATACCACCATAGCATTAGGAAGTACATAAGCTTAGGTGCCACCACATAAATGGAGCCCAACTTGAAGTGCAAGGACAGTGACGTGCTGCCTGCTCCCCTGCAGGAGGCATTTCCTTCTCTCCTGGGAAGAAATATTTTGCTCTCCATACATAAAGCAGGCAGACGCATTCTGTTTGAATAGCTATAGCTCCTCAGCATAGGTGTGCAGAAAAGAGAAGAACCAAAAATAGCATCTTCTCTGAGAGCACACAGATTTTGATGCTACTATAGCATCCTACATCAGTGCTGCTACTGCACAAAATGGCAGCAACTGCCAGGCTGTGGCTTCCTAGAAAGGTGAAGTGGAAATTCCTGGAAAATAATAATAAAAAAATCTACTACGGAGTGAAGAATCCTGCAGTGCTGGCTCCCAAATATTGTGTTGGGGTGGCAGGAGGTGGAGAGGGCAGTTGTGGTGGAAGCCAGCAGGGCTGCTCAGGCTTGGGGACCTCTGTGCAGGCAGAGAGAGGAGATGCTTAGCTGGAACAGCATCACGTTAAGCGCTGCACTGTAGACGTACAGCCTGGAGCTTTGGTTAAAGCAATATATTTTACCTGCTTCAACTCCTGGACAAAGTAGACAACTGAGGTACAACTAGATGATTACTTAATGCTTAAAACATCTCCCCACCTCATGATTTTTTTTGTAAGCAAAACTCTGTAGCAACCAGTGATTTGCTTTAAACTCTTATCATCTTCTCGAGAGAATTAAAAGCGCAAGGGCCAGGGGACAGGAGGATGACAAAACTTGCAGGATTGTTTGTGCTCTTGTTAAACATATTGGTCTGTTTCCAAGCTGGTCCAAAGTGGAGAATGGCCCAAATTCCACCAGGTCAATCTTAAAATGACCCTGAAATTAATAGGTCTGCAATGCTAATGAAGCATTACAGACTTTTACTGGGAAGGATACGAATTGCTTTTATTTTCTGCTGCCGTGTGTTTTGTCATCCCTGATTAGAGTTCAGCTCTAGATATAAAAATCTGAATTGGGTAGATTTATCTAAAAATCATGACAGGAGATTTTAAATTTCAGAGCAAAACACAGCAAAGCAAAATATTTCAGCCATACTACAGACACTGTCATTTTATCTTTGCCTGAGAAATACCAATGAAAAGGTGAAATCACACTTGTGTTAAAAAAAAAAAAAAGAAAAGAAACAGAACAGAATTTGACCCTGCTTCTTAGGAAATCTGCCCTTTATTTAGCCCAGAACAAAGATGACTCCTTACTTAATGGATGGCTTATGGCAAACTTCCTGGTGGGAGAAGCAGCTCACTACTGGGCTATATATTCTCTGCTGAAAAATCTTACAGTGCCTCCTTAAGTACATACAGAGGTAGCCAGCAGACAGTGTACAACATGTGTAACTCTGGGCACTGAGAACTTTGTGAGTCTGCCAAAAACTCATCTCATTAGTGCGCTTTGCAGCTGTAGAACAACCGTTTGGCTGAGATGATGTAAAGTGAATATAAAACCGTGTCCTGGAGGTGAAAGGCCCGGTTCAGGGAGCAAGCTGGAACACCAGGCACCAGAACGATGTTTGAGGAATTCCCCGGTCAGGGTAAGAAAATTCATCTGCACGTCTTGATACCCAGCTTTGACAGGAAAAGGGATATTCTTTGCAGTGAGATCTTCCTTTGCAGCCTGCTCAATCCTGAAACTGAAAGGCTGGAGCAGTACATCTTTTATACATAATATTCACAGACCTAATATACTTGCGTCAGGGAGGAAATTAAGACAGCTGCCTGTCCCGCAGGAGCACAAATTAAATGCTGAAGCCCAATACATTTATGCAATGTTTTATACACCTCTGAAACACAAAAGCTGTCAAGTCACAATTTTGGTGGTTTTTGAATTGTTTCTTATACACTGTCAGGGATTCATGCAATGTTCTTTACATTTAAAGAAAGCAACACAGACTGATTTCTGACATGCACCCTCCTATCACATCTATCAGTGCAGTACAGTGAGTGTTAAATGAATGTCACCACAGAGCCTCTCTCTCTCTTTCTCTCTCAAGTTTTAAATTTCCCTTGCTAGTGTAAAACTTAATGAAAGCCCTGGAGTATACAATAGCATTTTGAAAACAGGAATTTGTGACTGCTGTGAATCATCACTCACAGCAGGGACCCAGAAATGTGAATTGTGGGAGGAACAAGCTCAGTCCCCCTCTCTTTTTTACTGGGAATTTATTACAGGCGTGTCATTATTTACAATGCACCATTCACATCCTCTAAAGAGCCAATAAACTGGCTGCTGAATATGCATTTTGCTCTGTGGTGAACACAGATGTTTCCAGCTAATATCCATTTCATTTAATTTCTTTTCTTAAAAAAAAAAAAAAATCTATCTTGCTATTTCTGTAGCAGCTGGGTAACTATTTGCCAGTCTTCGGTTTGGGAATCACTCCTCATATTTATTATAGTTGGTGCCATTTGTGTTGCTAAAAGTGAAGGTCTGCCCATATTACCATTCTCTGACTGTATTTGCAAGGGTACCAAATGCAGTTGCTAAAATTCTCTTGGAATTTAAAGAAAAGGCCTCTTGAGGTTTCAGCACAGGTTCAAATTCCACTAATGATATGTGGCAAAATAATGTCAGATGTTTTTATGTCATGAGAGTACATCAGAAATCACCGGTGTTTGGGAAAGGGGGAGTTGTTTTGTTATTGCATTCCTGCAAGTAAAATATATTGTTGATTCACAACTGACAAGTCACTGGTCATTAATTTGCAGTCCCTTCATATATTAGTAAAGAGAACACATAGGGAATGATGGTGAACTGCAGAAGGTTTGGAAGTTCAACTCACATAATCATTCCCAAGTTTAGATACTTATCTCCGCTAGCAATGTCCCCTGGGAAGGCAAAACTGGTCTGCCATGTCTGTGAAAAAAGACTCTCCTGAGGTTTCAGTTTCCTGCATCTTGTCTGCCTGGAATCTGAAAGTTCAAAGGTAGCTAATAAATACATTTCTTATTATCATCATTATTATTATTCGTAGTCCAATAACAATTTTTTTAAATCGCTGCAAGAATTTTGTTTTCATACAGTGAGGCTATTGGATAATGGCTGAGGAGGTGGCGGAGAGGGGTTCGCATTTTATCCAAATCAGATTGTTCAAACTGGATTGCTATTCTATAAATTCCTCCCCTCCTTGTGGTGTGGAATGTAATGTTATTGGGAATCACCAGATGGCTGGTTACAGATGGTGTTATACATTCTATCTTCAATTAGCTCTTGAAGAAGTGCTTATTGTTAGCGGTGGTGCAGTTTTTCCTCCACATGAAAATACTGCCACTAAGACCTGCCCTGCCTGAACCTCTCTGACCAGCGATGCTCTCTAGAGCCTATAAAGAATTTTCAAAAGCGCTCCCATGAGGAAGCCTTGGTGACCCAATGTGAATGGAAGCCCTGCAGGTGAGCGGCTCCCTGAGTTTTTACCTGTTATGTGAATGTTGCGTCTAAGCAAGGAAAGAAAACGTTATTTGGGTCTAGCAGTCAAAAATGGAAGTGGGGCAGAGCCATACAAAAGCATAAAGGAAAGAATATAGGAACTCATATAAGGTGACAAAGTATATCAAGCTTTACTCTCCGCATCCCAGTCTTTCCCCCTCCACCTCTGTTGCAAGATCACCACTGGTAGAGCTGTTAACAGGTCACCACAGTGTGGTTGGGGAATAGACAGGAAGACCTGAAGACTTTAAGCAGTGTGTTCACATCTCTGATTTACAGAAAGTACATTCAAATAAATTAAAATGAAGCAATTCTGCTCAAGTAACATGCCTGCAGGTGCTCGCAGCAAGCTAAAGAAAGGAACCTACAGCCTTCATTGCACTGGTAGGAAGGCTTGACTGGAGTGTAAATGGCAAATCTATCCTTGCAGTGAGCTGACCCCATTTCTTTTGTGGAACCTAAATCTCATCTCTTTCAGGAGGGCTTCCATTGCAAAAACCCACACCAGCAATTTTCTAAGGTTTCCATGCAGGAAAGTGCTATGTGTGGAAGGAATCTGAGTTAACTTTTTCTATTGAATGTAGTTCTCACCTCTTATATGCACGGTAAAACTGTCAACCCCTATGGCTGCAGAATGGTTGCAAGGCGTGCGTCAGTGAGGATGGTGGTCTCTTGCATCTTGGAAAAAAAGCATGCGGTGTGTACCAAACTAAGAGTTATTTTCCAGTGAAGGATTATGAATATCAGAAAATGCATTTGCTTTTTTATCAGAGAAATATAAAGAAATGATGAGGGCTATCACACAGGCTCAAGAAAGGCCAATTGCCCATGTAAATAAAGGTCAGGGATTCGCTGTTGTCACTAAGATCTGGAGGAGCCACTGGTGTTTGGTGACATCTGAGAGTAGGAGGAAGGGACACATTAAGTTTGGGCTACATAAATGCTGTGTGGGCAGGTATCTGCCCCTGTGCAGAGGTGCCTTGTGTGAGCAGACCTTGGCTCCCTCTCATACATGGAGGTGGCAAAGTATATCAGGTCCTTCAAAGCTGCTCATGTCTACTGGGTCTTTTTAAAGCGGTTTTAAAAAGTGCTTAATTATGGCCTTTAATAACAGTAAATAACCAGGTGTGGAAATTAAATATTATCCATGCAGAACAATCCCTAAATATGTATTTAAATGATAATAAAAGTTTTACAAGTCCCTTGGTGCTTATATAACACAGTGCAAGAGCTTCAGGCAGCTTGGAGGCCCATCAGGACAGTGTAACGCGTTTCCAGGGCTGCCAGACCTCCCCCATGCGCCTGTTGGGAGAAACCCTTCCTGCTCCTCACTGCAAAAGTTTGTGCTCTTAGAAAGTGAGGGGCAGGAACAGAGGTAGGCTCCGTGTCTGTTTTAGGCGATTGTTAAGCACTCTCTTGACGTAAAGCAGGTATTTAAATCACACCAGCTCTCCAGAAACCTGAACATATGGTTCACTGCTGTCCCGAGCAGGTTAGAAATGACTGAAATACGGACCTGATTTGAGGCACTATAGTGTCAGTCAGGATATGCGTTTAAACGTATGTCAATTCAGTGAGTTAATGCGAGGAGCCATCCATCTTTCACCTCCTTGTGTCCAGGCAGTAAATAATCTCACATTTGGCAGTAGCGGTGACTGGGGAAGAAGGAGAAAGAGTTAATACTCATGTCCTCCTCCACCACCTCCATCAGCATTCCTGTAAGGGTGCAACCATGGGGAAAAAGCAGGACTGGGGAGAGGGGCATGGCTCCCGGCCAGTGGGAGGCAGCCATCTTAGGTGGCTGGTGCCTTCCTGCCTACCCACTCTTCTGACATGGCGGCAGCAGGGAGAAGGCTGCCTGCCGCATGCTTTGCCTGGCGGATGGCACATGCACAGTGTAATTTACAGGGCACAGTTTGGCTGTTTTTTCCCCAATGGGAGGGCATGCAGGGTGTCCCTTCGTGTCCCCCTGGGCCATGGCTCGGAGGGAGCTCATGGGGCCCACTGCTACTGAACCGCCTGTGGGTCACCAGGGACAGCAGGATGGAGCGGCCATGGCCCTCGGCCACATTCCAGCATCCGTGGTGCAGGGAGAGCTCCAGGCAGCGGTTTGGAGAAGGAAGACGGGACTGATATCTGTGTGGAAACTCCCAAATCCAAATAGCTGTCAGCTCGCAGAGCTGCTGGGGAAGGAGATGCGAGGAGCTGCTCTCCCTTTCCTTTGGAGATGTGGAGCCTCCACAATGAGGCGCAGGGCTCTAAATCCTGTTCCTGCATGCAAAAAGGCCGGCTGCACTTCCCTTCTCTGCATCTTCCTTCCCAATTTGCACTCAGCTTCTGCAAACTTCTGGGCACTCCTTACAAGAGTAACTTTTTGGGGGGTTTTCCTTTCTTAGACTTTCTTTGTATCTGACTTCCTATGTTCAGCGAGAAAGCTGTGATTTGGGGAATCCGTGATTTTGGTTTAAGCCCACAAATATTTCCATGCTTTTCTCATGGTCACACTTGATCATTTCATACCTTCTTCTCTTCTAAAGCTTAAATCCTTCTAAACAGTAAAACTGCTCCTTTTAGACTATTGCCTAAAGCCATTATTGAAGCCCACTGAAAAAAATGGAATATTTTTACCCACTGAAAAAAATGGAATATTTTCTTTAACTTCAGCAGGCTTTGGAATAGTTTCTAAATGCATATTCATACAGCAGAAACCTGTTATTTTAGGTAGATAAAACACATTTCACAGTCTCTCCTGAGTACTTTTCAACCCAAAACAATAAAAGGGAACCAAAAAAAAAGTTAGTTAGCTGCACTTTCAGTACCACCCTGTAGCTGAAAGAATGATATCTGTGCTATAGTCACAGTATGGGATATTTCCTTTCCATCGTTTAATGGGGGAAGGAGGGAGAGGAAGGGAGGAAGGATTGATTCCACAACAGATTTAGGTATGAATTTCATGTTCTCTTTATTTGCTTTCCAGACTTCTCTTAGTTTACCCATATACATTTATATGAGATGTACATGTGTACAGGGCTTATGCGGTATGTATACTGTGGTGGAAGATCACATCATTGCACTTTTCATTTCTCAGCCTGTCAGTGGATGAAATAAAAATTAAAATACATTGGCATTCTCTTTGAAGAAAAAAAAAAAAGAAAAAAAAAACCCTGTTTTTCTCTATAGATCTTCATTACATCACATTGGATTATATTGTTCTATATAATTAGAGAGTGCCAACACCACTTCCTACGAATGAGCCCTGGGTCATTTCGTTCCCTGGGGCTGGTAATGTTTAATAAGTCCAAAGCACACAGTTTAACCAGTACCCTCCAGCTTGTGAACTGTAGTATTGTCCATAATTTATATAAAAAAAAGTGTAGACAAATATGTATGTGGGATGTATGTGTGCATTCATCTTGTGTATGCCCTGGTAGGAGTATGTTCCATATAGACAGAGGTCGTCCAGCTCTATACACTGGGGCTGCACTTATCTCAGTGTCTCTCTGAAGCAGAACGAGGCTCAAACCCTAATTAAACCCAGGGTGTGAATCCCTGGAGGGCAGTGATAGAAGGGTCTGTGTACTAATCCAGCTCATGCTGACTAACAGCAGCACTGCACAATCACTGCTGTATGAATATATTCTCCTGGCAGCTGCATGCAAACGGCAGGCTTTGCGATTCTGATGACTTTTCATTTTTATGACACTGTGTTTTAGCTTCAGGTGCGAATGTAAGACTCCCAGTTAAGTGGCTGTTCTGATTATTTTAAGTAGTCACTAATCAAAATGCTGAGCAGAGATGGGAGAGAAGGGGGAAAGGGATGTAAGAGATGTAAAGGAATGTGTGAGGGTTAGAGGGGGAGGGAGGAAAGCTTTGCATCTGATTTTCCTAAGCAGGGCAATTTTTTTTTCAGTGAGGAAGGTGAACCTGTCAGTACTTGGCCCGTCTGCTCCAAGTACTTTAACTTCTCAGCAACCCAAGTGATGGTTATAGGGAAGGGGAAATGACTGGAAGGTTTCTAGCAGCAACAGCAGAAGAATACATTTTGAAAAATCAGTTTTAATAAAGCCCCAGCACTGACCTTGGAAACATAAGTATTTATATTATTGACTTCTGTATGAGGTTATTTGTTAAAAAGGGGGAGGGGGGAAGAAGACAGAAAGAAAAGAAAGTCTTTCTGCTCTTGTCTTGAGACCTGAGGAAAAAATAACTAAAATTAGAGAAACTGGAGATATAAACGCAGTGAGTAGAATAAAGCAAAATACCTCTGGGGTGTTCATCTGCCATAGTAGTCATTTCATATCTCATCTGTTATATGAATGTGATAGCTCCTTCCCTTTTTGATAGGATCATTATGTAGACTCTACAGATTCAATTCCATTTACAAGTCAATGGTGTGAGATTTTATGACAATTCTTTTTACTGGGTTGATTCTGGATGATCTTCCTCTTCTGAAAAAAAAAAAGAAAAAAGAAAAAATACTAAGGAAAAAGGCATGGTATCAGTTTGGTGCTCACATGTGAGTGTTCTGGATGCACTGGCCATTTTTGTGACAGATCTAATGCTGCTGTCCTATTGTGAATATGCCCAGATATTCTTAAGCCCTGGCCATGGAGCTGTCTATGTTTAAGGGTATATATGCTGAAAGAAGATCAGTTGCTGTCACTGCTATATAAAGGAATCATCTGCTCTGGGGTGAAAGGGGAGCTGGTTTCAGCAGAAATTGTAGGTCATGCCATCATACGGATGACTTGCTTGTCAGTACTCCCAGCCATGCTCACACTGCCTCATTCCCTTGCTCCTTCCCTCAGCCCTCTCCAAGGCCTGCTATGTCCTAGGCCAGAGATCTTGTTGAGTGGTTGCAGCCATAGCTCTTAGCTCCACAGAGAAAGGAGTTTTCTTCTCCTCTGTGTTTGTGTCACGCCTAGCACAGCTGATCCTCATTTTGATTTAGGTCAGTACATGTGTGTATGGAAAACATCCATTATGGAGAGTGTGTGCTTAAGTGTATGGTGTCCATAAATGCATGTTCTGTTGAATGGCCCTTAATGTCGTCGTTTTCTTATTGTGAACATGAGTTTCTTAAAAGGTATGAGTTACATAGCTTCCAAATAAATGATGAGATAATATTCTCCTCACCTATATAAGTGCTGTATATCTTGTAGAGGTGGACTAGTGAAGGACTGTGACTAGGAACATTTGTCAATATAGACGCTTGCAGTGACGCTCCTTCTGTGTTTATAGTCAAACTCCTTTCCATCACAAACAGCATCCACTAGAGCAATCCCCTTTCAATGCCAACAGCAAGATCAGAAGGAAAATGCCACCTTTTCAAATGCATGAGCAACTGAAAAAAAAATCTCATCTGTGGGGCAATGATTGGTCAGGAAAAAACAAAACATCTTGGTGTCCTTTCTGTTTGTACAGATATCCCATAGAGAGAAAGGAGGGTGGGGACATGGCCTTCCAAATTTGCCGTGATAGTGCTGGTGTGAAGTGAGGCTTTTATCACTTTCTGCAAGTGTCTTTTTGTTAGGGGGTATCTTCAGGTTATCCTAGGTAACTTCTGTGGAAATTTCTTTTACTGATTTAGTGGTAGGGTAGGCTCTGACTTTGTGCAGTACACCTGGCTGCATGCAAAGCCCCTGGAAAAGGGGCTGTTTCTCTTCCCCTCCCTCAGCCATCTCTCCTGGGCGGACGCTGCTACCCAGAGCTCAGTGATTGCGGCGCAGCCTCATGGATTCACACTCCTGTCACAGAGCAGACTCCAGCAGATATCTCCCACCCACAGAGGAGGCCTGGCTGTCAGTATTCACCACTAAGAGTGAAGGAAAGTGCACTGAATAGGCAAAGCAAAAAAACAATCAAAACAAAAACTGGTTCTGTAACGCGTGATTAAAGCATTTGGTAGGATAAAAGGAGACCTGGGGACTTGTCCCCTCGCTAATTAATCCTTTAGAATAACCAGACAGACCATTTCCTACTGGTTCCTGGCTCAGCATGGCAGCTTGTGACAAGCCACTCTCAGGCAGCTTTCCCATGTTTAATGGGAGCCTAGATGCATAATTTAGGGATTCTGCTTTGCTCACAAGGTGCGAAAAGGTGAAGCTGCACGATTCAGAGCATTAGTCTCTGGTGGATTAACCTTAGGTATCTCCACCTTGCCCCCCAAAAATGCAGGGATGCCAAAGCTGAGACTCCATTATAGTCCCACGGACTTTCAGTGTGTGTGGAGGCATGTGTAAACCTTTAGGATGCTTTCCCCAAACTATTCTGATTGCCACGTATCCTCCAGGACCCACTGCATGCCAGAACACCTCATGCCCTGATGAGGTACAACAGCATCACAGTGAATCTAGCAGCTGCTATTGATTAGGCCAAGTCATTACTTCCATAGGTATTCCCATATGGATTCATCAGACATTTATGCCACATACAATCTTGGTCCTGGGTTCAGGGCTGCCTGGGACACACATTTTACTGCAGCTCCTCCCCAGCCTCAAATCCCTGTGGACCTCTAGTCAGGCGCCATTCACACACGGGGCCATCCCTGGAGCCGTGGGCAGAGGGAGGGATGACGGTGCCTGGGGTCAGCTCCCTCTGCCTCTGACAGGTTTCTGAATCATTTGAACTAGCTTTCTTTTCCATGGCAAAAATCCGAAGGGATGAACTACCCTGTCATTTGTAATGCTGTTTGGAGAAGCAAGTTGCTTCATAAATGTAAGATATAAGTATGATAGATGTATTATTTACTAATAGGAGGCCCTTTCCCCCTCCAGATTGAAGTATAGCCGAAAACCAAGAACTGCTTGAGTAAGCACCTTGAGAGGGAAACTTCCTAGGCCAGAGACACCTTTAGGGACATTTGTGAGGCAAACCTGGCTGTGCTGGCTCTACACAGAAGATAAGTGCTTTAATTTTTACTTTGATTAGTAATGGATACGGCCATGTCCTCTAGAAGGCTTTCCAGACAGCTGGAGCTCGTTTGTGATCTGAGTAGGGAAGGTCTAGGCAGCTGATGACTCGACTGCATGGCGCCCATCTCTGAGTCTTAACTTTTCCAGGTCCTAACAAGTACAATGAATTCAGTGTGATCAGTCCAAAGGAGATGTTTCTATCTTTCATTTTAGCATAGATTATAACATGACATTTTATGTCATCAGCACTTTAGCTTAAATAATTATGTTTTACAGTGGGAAGGTTTTGTTTTACCTCAGTCAATTAATAACAACTGATACTGCAATTTAATAAGTGTAATGAGAAATGCTAGTTTGATTTTTTTAAAGTCACATGCCAGGCTAAAAGATAGAGCAGGCTATTCTTTTTGACTGGTGCACGAGGTCAGTGGTAAGCCAATATCGCTCAAGGGTGGTGTCTGTCAGCTTTGCTTTCAGACTGTGCCCTAAATGTTTGAAAATGTTACAGAAACCCAAAAGCTACAGGAAATTATATTCTCAGCTGATAGGTTTTTCATGAATAGGGACAAAAGGACATTCGGAGTATGATTATATATAAGGGAGATCTCTCTTCATTTACATACTCAGTTTTATGTTAGATATTTGTAACAAATTTAGTGCTCTCTAGCACTTAACATCCTTGAGTGCGACCAGTGTATCTGCAATGCCTCAACTTCAAAAGAAAATACTCACACCTATACATTCATAATCTCAGTTGTCTGCAAGGTCCACTTTTGTCTGCAGGTCCATGTTGCCCAAACAGTGCCAAAAAAAGGGCTTCTCTATCTCTGCAGCTTACCAGGACAGAATAAAGAGCTGATACACCTTTAGAAGGGCCATCATGTATTTTTCCACAAATGTTCTGCAGATCAGCCCCTTTGCAAATGAGAGGGAAGGTGATGGCTTGCTGATTGCTTGGCTCTTCAGTGCATGAACCTTGTGCAGCAGCTGAAGGCAGGGGCAGGTGAGTCAGGCCGGCTGGGGTGACCCGGCCCTGTGTGGTCCTTCAGGGAGACCTGCAGGAGCCCAGTGCGTCCAGTGGCCACCAAACCCACTAACACTTCACTGGCCGCATGAGCCTAATGCCTACGACATGGCTGAAAGGGGAATATGTATCCGGAGGACTCCGAGGGAGGAGTGAGAACAACACTTTTTTTCTCAAATTATATTCAAACCTGATTCATAAAATTATTGGGGGTAGGTATTAAGGGGTATTCCTTGGTGTAGGAAATCACTTCCATATGTGCTCCAGTCTATCCTTACTTAGGAAAGCAGTTTGAACTCTCCTAGTTAGGCATGTGCTCTTTTTTTCTCAATAAAGTTATTTTCCTGAATTAAGGCTTTTAAGTCAGAACGGTATGCTCACAAGATGTGCTGTTCTGCCTGCTTGTGTGAATATTGGGTCTGTACTGCCAACATGCTAATCTTTGCACAAAATAAGGAGCACAGCTTTCTAATATGACTTTCAGTTTTTCACAAATATAAATCAGAGAAAATCTCATATCATACTCTGTGCAGATTTAGAATTGAAAAGCTATCTTCAAACTGCACACAAGAGGAACTATTACACTTGGGTGGATCATTTGTAACAAACAATCTATTTAAGGTATTTTGCTTCCTTTTCTCTTCTTGAAAGCCTTATGAGCAGTTCCCAGTTTCCTCAAAATGGACTCGCTATTCAAAAATACTGGCTAAATAGTTTCTGCAAGTGATGATTGGTCTGTAACTCATGCAGGAGCAATTGGCATTCAAAATCAGAGCTGTTTTGATTGGCCACTTCTCCCCCAGGGTGTTTCTTCCCTCTTGCTAAAAGAACATATCTCTTAGACTTAGGTTCCTGTTGCAACACTCTGTGTTTACATACTACAGACTAGCCTTTCCACAAATATTCTAGTGGTGTTTAGTTAAAATTCACTTGTTTGAGAAAAGAAAAAAGCCTCATTCTCTTGAATGTGAAGTAAGTCTATTTGGTCTATATAGCACTCCAGTTTTAGCCATTAAGCTCTGTATAATCTGCGCCTGTGCACCATGTGCCAATCTGCCCAGACTCCTGCAATGAGTAGAGTTTCTGAATGCACTGAAGAGTTATTAGTGTGCTTTTTTTATACAATTACAGTGCAGCTGTATACGTCTGCTCCTCTGAGCCAAGCATTTTATGTGCTAGAGGTTGGCATGTGTTGGAATGATACAAATAAAAAAAAAATAAATACAGGAGAGTAATGTAGTTGGAAGCTGTGAATCTTGATGTTAAGGTGGGCTTACAGTGAATCATAGGTCTCTAAAGCTAGCTGGGGCTGTGGCAATCACTGCATTTTAGGGGGAAGAACTGTATTAAAAGTGGGGGAAGGAGAGGAGGAGAGGTTGGAAACAGAATTTAGAACGATAATTAATGCTTTGCTTGAAGCACAAAATAAGAACTTCATGATGAAGCATCAGCTCAGGACAGCTGCCATGCAGCCAAGGCAGAACTTGAATCCTCTTACAAACTCAGTTTTATGTCCAATCTGTCTCTTAAAGTATACAGAAGAGAGGGAAAATTGTAGTGGGTAGATAAAGCCAGAGAAAGAAAATGATGTAAAAACACAACTTAGCACACACAAAATTTTTGCACTTGTCCATATAAATCCCCAGGATTTTTTTTTTGGTCCCTCTGCTGTAGTTCTGTTGCATTGGGAGAAAGGGAAATGTCTTTAATCTCTTCATTAGCTGCTTATGAGCCCATGCAGCAGACACTGCCTATAAGATAAGCTGCCCCAATTTGTCCGTGTGACTGACCCTGCTATGCCGTTTTTCTGAGTGAGAAGGGTTTGCTTTTGGGGTGGCACTGCCTGATGGTGCTGATAGGAAAGCAGCGTGTAGGTCCCTGCCATCAACAACATCTCTCTGGGGCCTGCTTTTCGCTGCAGGGCTCTGTGCCAGCTCCTCTTATGGCAAACCGTAGGTGAACGTGTCTTTCTCCTCCTGCGCACAGTTCCGTTTCTTTCGCTAATTTCAAACAGACAATGAGGTATTTATAAATGCTTATACCTTGAAAAACATTGGCATATATCTATACATATAACATATATATACATATATGTATAAAGACGTATGTATATATGAGAAGAAGTGAAGCTAATTGTTTTTCATCACCCCTAAAACTTAGTTTCTACATATGCATTTGAAAATGCTTAAAAACATTACATAAACAGAAGAAGAGTAAACGCAGCTGCTGAAACCTCTGTAGCGATGGGTTCAGTGTGAGAATGTGGATGGGAAGGTACAGGATCATGGCAGGCAGGCTCGTTGCTTTTGGAATCTAGCTGTCCTTGTGTGATACAAACAGCGGGTGAATTATTTTCTCCAGCTCTTTAAAACATTTTTGGTAGCAAAACAGATTTAGTCACAGAAATCCTTAAAAATATATAAGGGTCACGATGCGGGAAAAAAGGGTTTATTAAATTCCATTTGGGAATAGTGGCACTCCGAAGCACGCAGCATGCCTCGCTGCCTGATGGCCCCTATTCCTCACGGCACTCCCGAGGCTGCGCTCTTGCCGCATACAATTCCTCTCTGGTCCAGTCCTGCTGCAGCATGTGGACTGCGCGCCGAGGGGAGGGGGCTCTGCCTTGGCTGGCAGTCAGAGCAGCAGGAGCAATTGCAGATGCTGCTATTTACACTATTTTCACATTCTGAAGAACAAAGAGCAGGAGGCTGCCAACAAATCTTAGAGGCTAAGCCTTTGCCCTGCACATGAGGCGCAGCCAATGAATGCCTGCAGAAACATGCGGTGCACCGCGTCGTGAGATATTGCATCTCTGTTTGGGTGGAAATGCAGGCAAGATCAGTCACTGCGAAAGCACAGAAAGGAAAATGGGAACTTCATTGCTCAGGAGTGTCAGCCTTCAAAATTTTAGGGGTGCAAGGCTGAATGAAATATTTCTATCATCTCATGCGAATGAGCTATTCCGGGTCTCAGGGATGACTAACTCTTAAAATTCATGGCTGTGGTGGTAACTAGGATAGATGTATATCCATTGATCTTTAATCTAGGTTAGATGTGAGCCCAAACATTGTGGGTTTTTTTTGTTTTGTTTTGATTTTTTTTTGTATGAGGAAACTCTGTTTCTGTGCAAAAATGTTATAAGGGGTTGTGTTTTGTTGCTGTCTCTGCATAGCTTTCTCCCCTGAATGGCTCCCTGTATGACCCCAGACAAGACAGCCAGGCAAGGATTTTAAATGGGATAAAAGAGTTGAAGTTCTCACTCTCCCTTTAAAATTCAGTGGTACTTGTGGCACCGGTGTTTTAGATTCCTATGAAAAGTCCAAACTTGAGCCCCCTGTGTGCCTCACTTCTGCCTGGTCATGTCTGTCTACCCATCTTGTTTGTCTGTGTTGTAAGCTGGGAAATGTATCTGATTGCATTCACAAGGACTAGGGCTCCTACCTCAGCTACGGCCTCTATATGTAAGGTATATTGACAATAATAAAAATTGCTTTTATATATAACAGAGGTCTGTGCATCTGTAATACCTATATTTATATCTTTCATCATTAGAGTGTCAGAAAACCCAAATGATACCCAAAATTTGATTATATCAAGTACTAGAGCTTGTTCTTGTATTTTGCAATTATTATTATTATTGCAGTTATTACTATCTTTAGCTATTCTTGTATGTGGATAGCTTGACCAGGCTTCTTTAAATCTAGAATTGGATTCAAACTTAGGTGTAAACACTGTTAATCAGGGGAGTTTTGGTGCTGGGCATTTGTTTTCACTCCATTTAACATTAGAGGTCCTTTGCAGAGGAATGAGCCATAAGAAGCATCTAGGGATCTCTGCAATCCTTTCGTGTAAAGGGGCACACAGATTTGTGATAATTTCAAACCTAACTTTAATAATTACTCATCTACTACTGTCTTCTTCTTTGCATTCCATAGTGCATCTACTTAGAAGCTGAAACTGTGGCCTTTAAAAATATGTAGCAGTGTTTGTTAGGCATATGGCAATTTGGAAGGTTTCCCATCTTCATTGCTTCTGTGCACTATCTGGGAGAAATTAGCAGGGGCAGCATCAGGGCAAAAAACATAGTTTCAGCGTCAGATCTTTCTGACTGATGAAGAATTCGCAGTCATGTGAAAGAAAGGCTGTTTCAGAGGAATGTCATATCTTAGATAGGACATGAGCACGATGGGGCTTTAACTAATTCTCTGCTGTGGGGATACACAAATATGTGTTTTAGAGGCATCTAATTCAGGTGAATAAACAGAGAGAGCATGTCTTCACCATTACAATACCTGCCTGACACTAGCTCAGACTTCACTAGCGAACACTTTCCCTGGGAACAGCCACAGGCTAATCCTGGATTTATGTGCCCACAAGGAGTGAATATTGGCTGTGCCTCTAGGGGACCCTTTTGGGTTTACTTTAATAAAAGGAAGAAATCTCTAGATTTGATGCAAAGAGCATATCCCAAATGGGCAGAAGCGCAGGCCTTTGGGCCTTGCACCTTGTGTAGTCTGCTAACTCTGTGCAAAATGAGTGTAAAGTAGCACCAGAGCTGAATGCTGCCATCTTACACCAGCTCTTTACAGGTGTTGCTGACAAGGTGCAAGGTATTAGATGACAGAGAATAGAGGCTCCTTCACTGTTGTTCTTACACTACCTCTGTTTAACTAGTTTTAGAACAATCATTTTCTAGGACAGAAACGAAGGAGAAAAAAGGAACCAAAGCACCACAAATAAATAAATTTCTTGCAAGGATATCTGCTATTCATGTAGCACTTGTTTTTGAGATCCCTAAAGCATTTTTAAAATATGAATTAATTAAAACCACCATATCTTAGAAGAAGGTATTATCACATATATTAAAAAGGAAAGAAAAATGACATGCAGCGAGGCTAAAGGACCGGGTTCTGACCTCCTGTCACTGACAGACAATAAACAAGGTTTTTCTGATCACTACCTTGCACTGAAAGTCTGGGCTGATCCTAAGTTGGGGTCTTATTGCTTATTAAACCATTGGCAAACTTGGGAGTTATGGCAGAGGTATCACACATGATACACGCACTCTCATTCCCTGGGGACAGACTCAGGTCCAGGAAGGTACTAGAAATTTTTACTTCCCAATGGCCACAAAGTGGTTTAATAAGCAATTAACCAGATATGCTGGTCGTCCTTGGCTATAAAGTCCATTAGAAGAATCAGAAAAATAAATCAAGCAGGGGAGTGGGAAGGGAAAATTTGGAAGAACTTTCACTGTCCTCACCTGAAGGAAAGAACCCTTCTCCCCAGATCCACAGGTCTACTGAGAAATAAACTGTGTGCAGGTCACATCTCCAGTTGCAAGACATTAATAGCATGTATTTTCCCAAAACACCCGAAGGAGCCTGAGACGTATGATAGCAGTAGGGCCATCTTTGTGTATTCACAATAGTAACAAGGTGGAAAGATGGTACCTTGAGAATTAAAGGACAAACTGTGAGTAGTGGGGAGAGAAGGTGAATGGCGTGTATAAATAAAGGTACAGCAAACATCTCCTGTTTTGACAGTGCCATGACAGTACGTACACTCTCATCTATACACAGGTGCCTGTCGGAGCAGCTACTGCAACCACGTTGTAAAATATTCAATGACTCACTGTGAATAACTGTCTCATTTAGAAGAATAATCTGGTGACAAGACCAACATTGTTAAGTTGTGTCAACTTGTTAGGAAAGACATAAAACAAAAATACCACTAACATCCGAGGGCTGGAGGCAATGTCAATAATTTTTGGAAGTGAGCTGCTGGAGGAAAGTGAGGCTGGGCCCCAGCAGCTTAGCACAGGCTCAGTTTGCAGAGAGGAATGCAGCAAATGAGACCGACCATTTACAAATCAGCTTCGTGCTGATTTACTGGAGTGAAGCCACTACAGCCATGATGGCCCTACCTCAAAGATGATCCGCTATCTGTCCTTAAATAAGAGGCACTGGAGACCAAGCTTTGGCATCTCTCTCCCCCCGATTCCCCCAGCTTTAGTGATATTTGCTGAAGCAAAGAAGAGCAGGCTATCAACAGGCAACTTCTGCCCCACTCTCCTGAAACAAGGATGCCTACTTCCAGTGTCAGTGGCTTAGTGAAATCTGCTGCCGTGAGAGGAAAGAAGGCACAAACTGTTAGCCTCCAGCAGCTCCTCTCTACCTCAGCCATCTTGAAGACTGGAAACGTGCAGAGGGCAAATCATGGTGGCAGCAGGGAGGCTTTCAGGTTGGGAGAGAGGGTGGCTCCAGGACAATATATAAAATAAAATAAGATGTATAGTATAGTATGATAGAATATGATATAATATAATGTAATGTGATTCTCACTTCCCCCCAGATGAGAAATGAGGGTGCCTGCGTGACGAGGAGTGTGAGGCAGTGCCTGGGCCAGTGGGAAGATGAGGCATCAAGCCTCAGTCCAACTGGCTACTGCTGCACCTGATCTGACTGCACTAATTGCTGTGGGTGGTTCAGGCCTTGCCCCTGACAGCACTGGGACACAACTCTGCAATCTGCTGCTGCCTGCTGCTAGCTCGTTTCTCTTTGTGTTTCCGACGCACTGGCTCCTGGCATGCTGGCCAGCTCGCACACCTCAGTAGCACCTTGTGATTAACAAGCGGAAGCACAAAGGCTCCTGGCATGCTGGCCACCTTGTTCGGCCCACTAGCCTTTGCTCTCCTGTGGCATCATGCAAAAGCTGCTGAGAGACACAAGCTGGCTGCCAGGTGAGACAAGGAACAGAGCCAAAATGCCACTGACCATAGCAAAAATAGGCAAAGAAGGGAGACAGGGTCAGGAAATTTATTCTCTGTAATGGCTCTTAGATACCAGAGCGTGAGGTAACCATAAAAGAAAATCAAGAGCATGCTCTAGGCGATTAGGGTCATGGAATAATTAAGGTTGCTCAGGACCTATGGAGGTTATCTATTCCACCTCCCTGCTCAAAGCAGGAACAACTTCAAAGTTAGGTCAGGATGCCCAGGGCCTTGTCTAGTCCAGTTTTGAATATCTCCAAGCATGCAGATTTCACAACCTCTTGAGCAACCTGGGCCACTGTTTGATCACTCTTGCCTTAAAGAATTTTTGGTGTATGTCTTACTGGAATTTCCCTGGCTGCAATTAGAGTCCGTTACTTCTAGTCCTGTTGCTGCATGTCCTTGGGAAGTGCCTGGCTCCATTTTCTCTATGACCTTCCAGTAGATGTTCAGAGCTGGCACACAGATCTCCCTACAGCAAGCCCCATTCTTAGCATCTCCTTGGGCTCCATGTGTTCCAGCTCCCTGACAGCTTGGCGGTGCTTTGCTGGACCTGATGTACTCTGCTGGACCATCAACAATGCTGGCCACATTGTCAGGGTCTCTTCTGTACTGCAGAACCCCAGAACTGGGCACAGCACTCAGGTGTGGTCTCACAGATGTAAAAGAACAGGGAATAGTCAATGCTCCAGTACTTGTAGTACCTTGCTATAAGTACATCCCATCCCATCATTCAAGTTGTTAATGAAGATATTAAACAGTATAGACCCCAGTATCAGCCGTCGAGAATGACACTAGTAATCATTTGTTTTGTGTGTATATAAGTCTAGATTTTTATTCACCTTGGATTCTAGCCATCAAGCCCATGACTTTCCAGTTTGTCTGCAGTGGTACTACAGTACCTATGATACGTAGTTTCAAAGCCAGTCAAGGTAAATGACATCTGCTGCGTTCCTTTCCTCCACCAAGCCAGTCATGTCACCATGAAAAGCAGTTAAGTTGTTAATCACAATTTGCCTTGGGTAAGCACCTCTGGGCTGTTGTTTTCCATCACTGTTTTGCTCTTTATGTGCTTGGTAATGGGTGCAGAGACATTTTGCTACATAATCTTCCCAGGGATTGACTGGCTTGTAGCTTCTCAGCCTTTCCTTCTTGTCACATTCCTTGATCCTTGTCAGATCTGTATGACTCTTCAAAGAGGATAGAGAGCACCCCCACAGTAACACTGTCCAGCTTACACAGCACCGATAGATGCATCCCAGCTGGTCCCATGATCTTGTACATTATCAATTTACAGAAGTGATTGGTAACTTGATCTTCTACCATGAGTGGTACCTGATGCTACCAGACCGCCACAGGGCACAGGGATTTTGTCCGGAGAGAAGACCTTGGCAATGAAATAAGGTAAAAAAGGCATTTAGCAACTCATCCTCCCCCATGTCCTTTGTCACTAGGTACCCTGCATCATTTGGCAGCAGTCCACATTTTTCTTAGTCTTTCTGGTCGATTGGCTATGGTCTATTATGCAGCAGGGAGGAGGGGACGGAGCTGTGTCACGGCACCCACCAAGGAGGCTGGCACCTGTCTAGCTCATCCATACCACAGAGGAAGGGCAAGAGGAGGCAGAGAGCCTCACTCATTTGGATGGGAAGTGGGGAGGAGAGCGCTTTCAGGGTGTCCCAGGTGGGATTGGAGTCTCTGCAGTCATAGTTACAGAAGACAGGTCCACGCCTGGAATACAGGCAGAAATCCATGCTAACCCTAGAGGACAATAAATGCCTTCTGGGAAAAGAACCAGCAATCAACCCATTGATCTAACTGAGACTTAAACAGCCATAATTCAGCAAACTATTAAGACACCTATCTAGTTGTCCACTTAATAGAACTACCCTGGAAAATACCCATTCACTGAAGTTGAATAAGAATGAGTGCATTATAACTTACATTACTGCCAGCCGACAGATGGAGCAAGCTAAGATGAAACCCAGACTGTTATAATATAGTGATCTTTTTGCAATTCTTTTCTATCTGAAACCACACATAACTTTTGAAGATGTAAATTTGTAAAACGTCATGCTTTATGTATTACATTTTTGGCATCTACTTTAGTTTTTAAGAATGGATGTTGTCTAATTATGCAGTGCAGCTTTGGATGAGAAAATATACTAAGTGTGCATTAAACAGACAACTTTAAATAATGGCACTTGTGCTAAGAAGTGTATTTTCTGGCAAGCAACTAATTTATAATGGTCATAGATATATGCATTAGTGTATGAAATGCTTGTCTTTATTTATTGATTTGAAGGGGCAGTATTATATTTTTGAATACGTCTTCTTTAGTGGGTCCTGTTTTAATCTGTAGCAGACCTTGTTATATTTCTTGCCTCAGGGTATTCACGCCACCTGAACAACAGACAATGAGAATGACTGTACAGTAAATAAAACAACAATTAATACTGTGTATTTAAAATGATATAAGCATATAAAATGCCAAAGTTCAGCTGTGCCTTTTTCTTCTGACTTTCTTCCATGAGTCCTGGATTTGCTTTTAATGTGCATATCAGAGGTAAAGAGAATAATATTAAATGACCAAATTTACTGCGTTCTTAGTGCATAAACCACTACACTAGATCTTTCTGAGCCAATTTAATTTTTAGCTTTATTCTTGGCTTAATGCAATGTTTTAGTTCATTGCACTTTTTGGATGTGCAGAAGCAAAGATAATGTGTTACACTACATTCATTTAATGTTTCATCAGACTTTTTTGGTGTATCTACCTTTTGGTTATTTTAAAATGTTTCATCCTTATCATTTCAGTCATGAAATGTAGATTCATTAAATTACTGTGCTGGGGTAGCTCTGTGCAAAAGCCTTGTTTAAAATACAGTACTGGTTTGTTCATCAAGGCACTGCTAAAAGAAGAAAAGTCAGTCTTGTCAGTCTCTCCCCCAACTCGTTTCCAGCAGTGGGTTTCAAGCAAGACAAGCCATCTGATCTATTATTAAGTGCATCTATAAAGGTGGCCAGTACACCATTCTTCGGCAATTTCAAGTAACAAAAAAAAAGGGGATATTTAAGCCCGAAACAGAGAAAGCAGAGCGAGAAGTGACCTTTAGTGCAAGCCACGATCCGGCAGGCGCCTAACAGCTGCGTGGCAGAGCTGGTGGCGGTTTCCAGGAAGGGTTAACAGCTGGGCTCTCCGGTGAGCCACCAGCCTGTCCTGTCTGGAGGAGGCAGA